>NC_092208.1:23058487-23060829 GCF_043381705.1 Parasteatoda tepidariorum | reverse complement strand
TAAAGTGGAGAAAAGTTTAACTTTTGTATTAAAGATGTGGCAACATATTCGATACGTAAATAGAACGCTTCGCTTTGATATATTTGTCGCTGTTCATAATTGTTATAATAAGTTTTTCTTCTTCTTTACACGCTCTATTTTTTTTTCTTAAGCGAAGACGATAATTTTTGTAGCGATATAGATATAGAAATTGATACAATAAAAAATTATATAGAAATAGAAATTGATACCATAAAAAATTAATTCGTTTTCGTGTTCTTTTCATGTATTTAGCATTTTAGTTTTTTTTTCTTAAGCATTGTAGCTATATAATATATAAAATAGGAATTTAAGACAAAATTGCAGGACAGGAACACTTTAATTGTCCACTAATCTTCAGATTTCCTGCTATGTTTTAAAAAACTTTATTTGTGAAAATCTTTAGCGTGGCGGACAGCTGGCCGCCTCAGGCGGCTAGTTATTAATAAATTTACTAAAAACTTTATACTTTTACCATTTGCTAATTCAATTCGAGCAAATACGAGGCTAAAAAACTGTGCAAAAGGGGGCAAATCATGTTTCTCTCTCTCTCTCTTTTTAATAAGAAATAAAAGAAATGATTTTAATTTTAATATAAATAAACTAATTACTTGGAATTCTAATGTTTATAAAAACATCTATTTAAATGCATTTTTTAGATAAATGATTAGAATTAAAAAAATATGTAGTAATGTTTATTTATCCAAGTAAACAAATAGACAGACTCAGTCAAAATTTGATTAAAAAAAAGCAATGGATACTCAACTAAACTAATTAAATTCTATATAAAATCATTGATTTAATTGTATGTTATTATTAATAAATTTACTAAAAACTTTATACTTCTACCATGTGCTAATTCAATTCGAGCAAATACAAGGCTAAAAAACTGTGCAAAAGGGGGCAAATCATGTTTCTCTCTCTCTCTCTCTTTTTAAATAAATGTTAATTTTCCAAAAATCATTAAAATTGTATTATGAAATATCAACCTTATTAAGTATTAATTTCTTTAAATTATACAGTATAATATTATTATTTTGAAGACAATTCAAGCCAATATTTGGTAACTAATAAATCAAACGCCATTCTGTACTGCAGTACGAAAGCGCCATAAAACAAAATCCCTCTACTTACGCCTTAAACTCCAATTGCGTTTCATATATTTTGTAATCTGGCAATCTTATTACGAAAATATTTTAAATCCTTCTTGAAAGTTTCCAGTACTTGTAAGTTCATTTGAAAGAGCTACTCGCTTTATAGATTTCGTTTTGTCTTTTGTTCTGCTCTTTTTTCTTTTTACATTTTAATTCCAATTTTTTACGTGATATATTTTTTACTTAATGTATTCCTTTTCGCTGCCGACCGCCCTGTGTAGAGGTCAGGAAACTGGCCTTGCCTCAGAATAGTTCTGGGTTCGAATCCCGGGCAAGGCATGGATGTCCTTTCATTCTCTGAATTATCTGTCCTTACTGTGGGAGCAGCGTTGGCCCACTTAAAAGTGACCAACAAATCTGCCCTTCAGAGGCCTGTAGGGCGTAGGTCATTCCGGGCGGCACTGGAAAAAAATATTGTTTTTCGCTTACATTTTTTAGTGCTCCTCACACTATTGGATCGATATATTGTACTGTGGCTATATTGATACAATATCAGAAAGCACTCCTTTTTGGTGATATAAGCGTGTGAGCTGATGAAGAGAAATATATTTTCATTTTTTTTGTTTTCCAACTTTTTACTATTATTTTTTAAAATATTTTGTTCTAATAATTCATTTTTTTCTTCTCTTTTCATTAATCTTTAATCCTTTTCATGTTTTCTTAATTTCTTATTTATTAATTTTCTTTTAAAATTATTTTACAAACATAATTTTCCCATTGAAGGTTTATATATATATATATATATATGGGCAATTCCACGAAAGTGTCAACTTTTAAGTGGACTTTTTTTTCTATGAATTGCATATTTTAATTTTAAAAATATGTTCAAAAATAGCCAAAGTCTACATATTATTGTTTAATTTTTGATAATTTTAAGTTTTTTGAATCTGGCAGCATTCTAAAGTAATCACATGGCTGACAAGTGAATTCTTCACATTTGTGCTCAAATTGTTTTCTTGAAAAATACTTATAAAATAAAAGAAATGTATCTTTCTTTTGCAATATTTTGATAAAAATATGCATATAGTACAAAATTTAAACATTTAAAACATAGCCTTTAAGTCATTTTAAGTTTAATATATTAAATAAAAGTAACTTTTTTTTGTGTCATTCCGTCACATGTTTTAGTATATTTTTTTAAATAGCAACTGCGTTTTTGAATGAAAATGT
>NC_092208.1:23041001-23057623 GCF_043381705.1 Parasteatoda tepidariorum | reverse complement strand
TTTGCGATCCCATTGAAGCTGCAAATTTTCCAACAGAGTTTGTAATCTCATTGGATTTACTAGGCATACCACCGCATAATTTAGTACTCAAAGTTGGGTCTCCCGTTATTTTGCTTCGTAATTTGAACTCACCACGGCTGTGCAAAGGCACGCGATTAGTCGTTAAAAAATTAATAAACAACGTTATCGAAGTCATTATTTTAAATGACAAATTCCGGGGTGAAAGTATAGTACTTCCACGAATCCCTATTATACCCACAGATGTGCCAATTCAATTTAAACGCATTCAATTCCTCTTTAGATTGGTATTTGCAATGACAAGGCCAAACAATGTCTGTTTGCGTCTTAGATTTGAGCACAGTATGCTTTTCACACGGAAAATTATGCGTGGCATGCTTTAGAGTGGGCAAACCATCCATTTTATTTGTGTTAGCTAAAGATGGAATGACAACAAAAAATATTGCGCACTCCATTGCACTAAGTGATTAATATTTTCAGAATTCGTTGTATATATAATTTATAAAAAAAAGTTACAATAAATTAAAAAAAATATTATTTGGTGTGTTGTTATTTTCACATTCCGTCATCGTTCATAGCGCTCCATGCCTCTTCCACTCATATACCACATACGCACACACTTACAATAAATAAGCTATATTTTCATACTATAGAAATAATTCATGTGGCAAAACAACGTTTGCCGGGTCGGTCAGCTAGTATATATATATAAATAACATATTTTCGGAGATTTCATGCCTTTAATTTTACTGAAACTTTTGTTATTATTGTTTTTATTATTTATTTTGTTAATTATTTTGTATTTTAACCGACTAGTATGAATTTTTACATGAATTAACATACATAAAGCAATGTATTTTGCGTAAAAAGTTAAAAAGACAATATGCGCTGAGGAGCATAGTCTTAAAAGCTCGAAAGTGACTACTGATATCCATAATTTTCTTTTAAATTCTAACAAGGCTTAATATAGATTAAATTATGCATTTTCTAAAATATACAGCATATTTTTTTTATCTTCAATACTTATTATTTGCTGAAATTATTATTATTATTTTGAATAACTTCATTGTAACAGTTTCGATTATTATATCCAACTATAACTCAAATCACAGCTTTATTGTTGTTTCCGATAAATTTAAGCATTATGAGTATGAAATTTCAATTAATTCTATCAACTATTGAAAACATGATGGCATGTAATTATGTGATCAATGCTCATTACTTACCGTGCTTGTTAAGTAGCTCTTCAGGGAAAGGGAGGATTCACCAAATCATCCTTTCAATTGCCGAAATATCCCGTAATCGAAATGTCGAAATTGTTTTACGCAGTTGTTGCAAGAGTAGCCTAACAAACCAGAACATGTCGTCCAATATATATCTAACTATTATGGGATGGCAAATAAATAGCTATCGTCAGCAAGCCACAATCCGGATTGTTTGAAATATGCTTGGAAATGACATTTACTCACTAATCATATTTTAACTTCGTACGTTAAGCGATAGTTTAAATGGAATATAATGTTTTCTCAAATGATCGTTTGTTTAAAAATAAAATTTATTTCATAGAAATAAAGTTTGTGTTTTCAGTAAATCTGAAATTTTCAAAGTAAATACATCTGTTATGATTTTGCTTCTTAAGTATTAGCAGAAATATTATATGGCAAGCTCTAAAATAAATGATTCTATCGCAACCAACATAAAACAAGAAAAAAAATATTGCGCGAGATGGTATGCTTCCTTCTTTTTTAGTCATGAAAATTCATGCAAACCAAAAATAGACATCATAATAAGATCTTACTTCAGCTCATAGATAATTAAATTTATGCATATTTTAATTCTCAAATAATCGCCTGTTTAAGAAAGGAAATTAATTTTCTTGAATAATAGTAACTCCGATAATTTGAAATAAATACATCTGTAATAAGGTTATATTATAATAACATAAATACTAACATAAATAACATAAATGCTACATGCCAAGCTCCGAAATAAATATTTTTATCCCAACATTCCACAAATATATTTAATAATTATGCTTCTTTTTCTCTAGAGATAACTGTTCTTGCAAATAAAAAATCGGACCTTAAACTAAGATCCTGCATCAGAGAACTGAGCTAAAGGCACTCAAGAACGGTACAAACACGTTTTCCATACATTCTAACTAGAAAAGAAAGGGACAACTTATTCATAAGAATTCAATCCAATGCATCTTTCTATTTGAATATTTTTTGGAATATGGGTTTCTAAAAAAACGTGTGATACTTAGGTACCTTCAAGAAATGGTGCAAAGAATAAGACAGTAGGTAAAGAAAATGTCAGTAGGTGAATAAAGTTTTGTTCCTCATCTAGAACTCATCATTCAGATGAAAGGCGCTGTCAATTTGAATATTTATAATTGTATTATAGATATTGATATTTATTGTTCTTGTAAGAGTTTGGTTATGACATTTCAATAAGTATTTAAATGACAGTGTATTCATATAATACCGAAATTTGATGCAGTTGAAGTTGTATGATACAATTGACTAGTTGATAATTGCGAAGAAATCAGTATCATGAAAAAATTGTTGATAGAATGAAAAATAGTTGATAAAAATTTAATTAACATTTGATAAAAATAAGAAAAATTTTGTTATAGTAGCATTTTTAAAGCTCTAGATAAGAAATTAAAAATATATTTTTATCCAATTGATAGGAAATGATAAATTTTGAATAATAATATCAATAAGGACGGGTCATGGGAGATTAATCTTCTATGACCAGCCTAATCAAAACCCGAATTAAAAAGTGTTTGAATTGTTCCTAACAGACAGTTAGGAGCATGGGAAGAGATCCAAAGATGGTGATTTATCGAATAGTAAAATAGCCAAATACAAACCCAATTGCACGCAATTAATATTGAATTTTAAAATAATTGGTCAACAGCTTAATCACCAAAATAGTTTGTGGGAATTAATATAACCCTATAAATGAAACCTTTTTCACGGTAAGTGAAAAAAAAGATTTATACATATATTTTGATTCTCGATTTATTCGCGACAGTGAATTAGTGAGTTCATTTGCTTTTTATATAATGTAATAAAATTAAATAATTGGATTAATGTAATTAAAATTAGAATAGGAATCATTAAAAGTTAAATTTATGAAATTGAAGAAATTTTAAAACCTAGGAAACATTTCATGCCTATTATGGCATCACAATACGCAAAATCACTGTATAATTGTATGTGGCGAAACAAATTATGGTAAAATTACCATAATAATGTCATGTCTAATAATGTCTCTTCTCGAAAAAAATATAATTCTGGGTAATAAAACCGAAGTATACGGTATTTACATCATTCATTTAGTAATTTGTTCGTTCTGATGTAAACGGTTCCCGGGAAACTCCAGTTTTCAAAATTATATTTCATATTACCATTTATGCAAGAAAAATTTCAAAACTGAAAAGTAAATTCAACCAAGTAAATGGTTTTAATGCCATGCTCTAAAGCAGTGGTTCTTAACATTTTTAAGCCGCGACCCAAATTTGAGAAATATGTTCATGTCGCGACCCAAATTTAAGAAATATGTTCATGTCGTGACCCAAAAAAAAAGTCAAACTTTTTTCATTGCTTTATTTTAGATCATATTTTTAAAAAATCTTCAATCCTACGATGATGATTTTTTTCAACTTACAAATTTTTTATTTATTTTTTTAATAATAAAGATAAACAAAAGTACTTTTCGATCCAAGGAAAATTTAATTAATAATCAAGTGTTTTTAATAATTTTTATTGACCAAATTAAAATATATTTATAACTTTTTGAAAATAATTGACATTTTAACTTATTCCTTGACTTAAACAGCGCCACTTCTGTGGAACTATTTTTCTACCTCTTAGAGAGGGCCCTTATGTTAATTCTTTTTTACTTTTTTATTTTCTTTTTTATTTTAAACATTAACTACTAAGTATCTTTTATTCTTATATTAATTTTGCACCTTGATATGCTAAACTAATTTTGAGTCATGTGCCTTTTTTAATTATTATGAACGAGGATTAAGGGTATAGAGTTACCCAGGTACCTCATTAAGCATAGGCTGAGTAAGCCACAATGACTTCTTCTAGGAGGTGTTGGTATTACTTATGATTTGGTGTATTACTAACTTCTTTGGTTCAACTAAGCGCGACCCAAGAAATATGCTTCGCGACCCATAGGTTAAGAACCGCTGCTCTAAAGTATCGTGATGAAATTACCAAATTTTACCATATTTGCCAATTTTATCACAGATAATACAACTACGCTCTATCGTTAGTTTTCTTAAAATCATTACCAAAGTGCTTCGGTGAAAAATATTGAATTTTTTTGGTGTGCCCATAGAGCTAAAAATACATTACAACATTTTGGTTGTTTTGATCATATTTCTTTTTCTTGGTGTAATAGAGTAAGCATTAGTAAGAATAATATTCCCAAAATGACAAAATGAAATTATACAAATTTTTCTGAATTCCGAATTAGTTTTTGACGGAATATTATAAAAATGTGTATGAAATTAATTAAAATTTTTCAATTAATAATTTTAAAAAATATACATAAATAAATACAACTTAGTCAGTTTATAAAGAGATGCAAAAAATTTTGAAAAATACTAATAACTGAGAGTTATAAGTAATTAAATATTTCTTTGCCCTGTAACATTTCGTTAACTTAACTCTGTTCAGGAATGGTAAATCCACTTCTTAAATCCAAAATCCAAACAGTCATGCTCTTAGATATGAGTAAGAGCTGAATAAATCAATATCAGATAAATAAATAGAGAATGAGAGTTTGGGCTTATGGTACAAAATTCAATTTGATAAATGAATGTTCCTATTTATTAACGCATAGTTTCAGGTTGATTCTAAAGAAATACATTTTTTTAATATATGTTATGATATATACAAACAACAAATATCTATTCATGGAATAACTAAAATTACATATTTTTTTTAATCAAAAATATAATTATAAGATATCTGTATTGTACGTAAGATTTATATTTTTAAGCATTTTTTGCGTGATAGTTACAGCTTAGATATTAAAATAATATCAAAAGTTTAGCCTACCCTATTTAGAAGAAAGCAATAATAATCATAAAATGTATGTTTTTAATCAAAAAATTTCCCTTTGCTCCTGTTAATTTCATGTTATAGCGTGTATTTTTCAATCATTTTAACTAATTACAAGTAATTTTCTTCTAAACATCGAGTCCTATAATTCCGTTTATATTTTTCTGGTGTATACTTTACTTGTACGATATTTAAATATCGTACAATCACGAAAAAAATAAGACTCCAATTCAATAATAATGATTTATAATGCAAGCTAAAATTTTGAAAGCGTTATCAAACATTTGGAACTTTAACTTAAATATATTTTCGTCAACTAGCTTTCTAGTTAATAAATATTTATATTAAAAAAATATAAATAAAATATTTACGTTTACTGAAGTTACGCATCAAAGATTCGCAGTCAATGTTTTAAACTTGTAAAATATAATTACTTCGTGTGTTTAAACATTACAACGAGTGAATTTTTATCAGTGGTAATTTTCCTTTTCTTTTGATAAAAGGACTTGAAAGGCTGAAAATTAATCAAAAGTGCTTCTTTCTTTCTACTAGTGAATAATTAAAACTATTTAGTTGTATTCAGAGCATGTTGAAACAGAAATAAGGTAATTTAAGTTACAATAAAAAAATAGTCATAGAAATTTAAAATACGAATTACATCGTTCGCCTCTCTGACATCAAAGTCAGCACTGAAAATATTTCATACGATAACAGTTTAATAATTATGGTAGTTTTTTATGCTTTAAAACTGCTTTTCAGATAGTTTCTTTTTAATTGTGAATTAGCTTTGGAAAACGACGTGCCATATGCGTAAGAAAAATTGGAAGCGATACATATAAAAATAAAGTAACCAGACACTTTTAATTTTAATTATTCCACATTTCATGCTTTTAAAATTTATTTTTGTCATTCATTACTTTATTTAGTCTTCTTTGTAGTCCCTAATTAAAATGTTAAGAAAATAAGAAATGCATTTCCTAAATAATGCATATTATATTCATGTTCGTTACTTTCATGAGTAAAGCGTTACTTTCATAAGTTGAATAGTCATATTTAATTCAAATACGGTTCTTTTATAAATTAACACTAGTGATTATTCAGTATAAGACATGCCATCTTTGGAACTTTTGATTAAAAAACTTGACAAGCGAGATCTAAAAACTAAAATCATCGATTACTGCTACACTGATTTGTTTTCGTTAATATGAAATAATCAAATTATTCTCCATTGCTTAAAACTTTACTAGTAGTGAAAATTTAAAAAAAAGTTGAAATTTTTCTAATCATGAAGAGAATTTATTATTTGGATTTTTCTACGTAAGAACTTATCATTTAAAACTCGTGGTTATCTGTTATAAAGCTGTAAGAATTTAGTATTTTTGTAAAAAAATGATAATGAAAAGGATGTAGGAAAACAAAAATCACTGATCACTAATGAATTGGTATGTTTTAATAAATGTGAAACAATGAAGTTATTCTATATGGAGCATGATGCGTCATAAACAATATTTCTATATAATTGCGATTTTGCTAATTAAGAACAGAGTTTCGATTTAAAACTATTTTATAATATTTTGATGTGGAAAAATGTTTGACGTGTGAAAATTCATAATATTTCCTTAATTTCGTAAGTGTACTAAAACTAAATAATATTAAAACACGTGTTTTGAGAATGCAAGAAAAAACAACTTATAATTACAACTTAAGTTAATTTTAATTGTTTTTTATTTATAACATATACTAGTAGGTTACATATATGGCTTACTTGTTATAGAGTTATGTAGTTATATTAGAGTTATATTTCAAATCTATAACTAAATAAATAAATTTAAAAAACCATGTATAATAATCTCACGGACATAAACTTGGTTTCATCCATCTTGGTAAAAAACATTGCATGATTAACAATATATTTTTTGCGCACACGCTAAGAACATTTATTTCGTCCTTTCACTCTATTATTGGAACTTTGAACAATACTAAGGTTCAAATTTTCTTCAATCTTACAAAAGTGAGGAATCGTATAGCGATGTTCCCAGATGATGCTTCCCAAACTGGTTCCAATAGCTCATTGTGATCACAATACTGCGATGTTACTAAAATAATACTACAGGTTATCTCAATAAATTCAATTTTCTTTCAGTCTGATCAAAGTTCTCTAACTGTCGAGCTAACCTTAAGAATCTTCATGTTGAACCAAGATATCGTACAAACAAGTTTAAGAATCCAGATCAACTTACTTGGCATGGTAATTGGGATTTAGCAAAGAAGAATTATATTGAGGTTCAACACACCGTTTCAAAATTTTAACTTTCTCACAGTGTTGATTTTGGAACTTCAGTTATTCATATTGATTTTAACAAAAGTTTTCAAAGCACTTTCCAGCTTTTTTCCAACTGTTTATGAATTTGGCGCTTTTTGTTGAATCCGAAATAAAGTTCTGAAAAATAAAAATATCTACAATAATCTTAAATTTATAGTCTTCCTAGATTTATCTTTCCTTTTGTTTCACCACTTTGAAAAAAGTAATAAATAAATAAATAAATAAATAAAAGGGAAGAAATTAGTAAAAAGATTTGTGTGAATCACTTAATGTTTTGAAATTTTAGCATTTTTATAAATTGAAAAAAACATAACAATCGAACGTTGAGTATCAACCCATAATACCATGGAAGTATGATGCAATCTTAATAAGGTGTTAAACTGAAATATCTTTCAGTTCAAATTAAACCATAAAAATGAGTAATAAAGTTTAAGAAGATTAAATGTTACTTTCATGGGGTCCTTTCTTGACGTCTTATTATGGTTTCAACAAACTTAAACTATGTTATAGTTCACCAGGATGAAAAATTCCTAACAGTATACAGAAGTATTTTTTTCATCTCGATACCCCGGAATCTTATTTCTTTAATGAATGCTGATTCTCTTGTTAATGATACTAGTTCCTCACAACCTCTCCATAATGCGTGGAAATGCATTTTATCTTTATTTGCCCCTCTCGTCCACTATGGTTTTTCTTGTTCTGTTTTTCATCTTTTTTTCTCTCTCAACTTCTGTGGTTTTTCTAGTTTTGCTTCTCACTTTTATTTTTTCATTTCTAGTTGGTGACTTAATGTTTCACTTTTCAAATCACTTTTTTTCTAATTCACATCCAACAAGTCTTGAAAATGGAAACCTGTTCTTAAGCGTTTGAAACATGCTGACTGTTATTTCTAATTTGCGTATTTGTGAATGAAGCTGTTAGTAAAATAATACATTTTCCCTTAATCACTTTTAATGATCAGCATGCTTTAGACAGTTTAAGCACGAATATAAAGATACCACCCATCCATATCATAAAACTAGCATTGTAGTTTTAGAAATAAATAGACAAGAAATTAAAAAAAGTTTCATGAATATGTTTATGATAAAATTATAATTTGAATTAAAAGCGTAAATAGCTACAGTTCAAACAGCAAGTGTAAAGAGCGCATTTCTTACTTTCTCCAAAGCTGATCCAATAAGATCAACAAGAGTTCAGGGCAAAGAACTCAATAATAAGGAAAAAGAGGATCTCGTCTGTTGGTATCCCAGATGACTAAGCACTTGGGGATTGAATTCCTGCGAGGGACTGGCCATTGAATCTGATTTAGTGGGGGGAGGAAGAATCAGGAAGGGGGTTATACCTCCTATTTGGGTGAGGGGTCTTCGTTATTAGGTTACATGGCCTCTGAGGGATACACTTCGATCTGATAGGCTTCTGCTGCTAAAGATCTGCAAGAAATAACTCCCTAAGGCTACAGAATACTCATATGAAGCTCAAATGCCCGCCATGATCTCTGACAACGAGAGAGAGTGTGTGATTAGGGTGAATGGAATTTCATCTGAAGGGCGTACTTTTCGATAAAACATAGAAGATGATTTTTTGTACATGTTTTTTTAGTTGACTGTATCAGAAGTCTATGGCATTTTGTATGTAGTATATAATAAGACAATACATTTGGTTTAAATATAACTGATTATAATAATATAAAATTAATTCAAAAACTGTATTTGAATAAAAATAATACTGTGATGGTGCTCATCACACATTCTCCAACTCTACCTCTTTGGTTTTACCCATTGCTCACTTAAGCATTTTCACTCCTTTAACATATATTTTCATCCTTTAAACTCACCTCTCTATGTAAGCTATAAGCTAATTCTCTCCTTCAGGTTTTATGCTTTGAATGCTTCGATAATTTTCAAGAGGTCAACAAACAGAAATGTCAATTACAAAAATGCTGTGTGGTATTCTCTCGAGTAATTTCTTAAGTTTGTCTATAAATAGAAGAGTTATTTGTTTAGAAGATATCGAGATACTTTTATCAAAATAGATTACAACTTATAAGTTATACGTAACTTCGAAAGATACTATAAGAGATATACATACATAATGTTTCTTAAAGATCCTTTTTTAAGTTGCTTGTGAAATTTGTAAGCGTTGCAACTCCCAGACAATATGATTTTTTTGATTGTGTGATAAAAAGAATAAAGAAGATTGAAATGAAAACACATCTACATAGAGATTCATATAAAGTATATCTTAGTGCGTGATGCAAAGAATAAGAATCATCTTAAGTGTGGATTGTTCTTTCGGTTAAAAACATTTTTTAACCATGTTTCTTTCTTTTCTTTCCTTCTGCATATCGCTTGTATTAAATTGAGATTGAATTTTTTGAATTCTGATTAGTCAAGTGATTATGTATCAGGGTCTGAAATTTTTGTCTCAAATGCTTTCAACTCTGAAATGGTCATTATTTCGTGTGAGCCCAAGCATTCACTTTGACGTGTCGATATTTAGAATGAAGAGAAATTATATGTAACATGAGAGAAGAAAAATCTAATGTGTTTGCTGCCTTCTCCACACAGTCCTGAGCTGTTATCAGCCCTGATATGTTTTTGCTTTCCATAAAATGGGGTTCTGATTGATCATTACTTTGAGTTAGCTTGCGAGATTCAAGAAAAGAGATTATAGAATCTTACGTGACAGTCTAATGCAGAAAACTTAAAAAAAAAATGGTAGGAGATCTAGTAGTTATAGGAGACTAAAAAAACTCTTCGGAAAATGTAGGAGACCTAAGGATGGTAGAAAACCTGATATTCTAATAGAAAATACTTTAAAAAGCCTCGAAAAACGGTAGAAGACCCAAGAGTGATGTATTAAAACTTAAATGTTTAATTTGAAAAAAAATTTTAATTTACTTAGTTGCCCAAAAGTCGATTTTTATGGGTATAGTCTCGTTTTTTTTGGGACAAGCATGGTATATTTTAACTCGCTTTTCTTCCTTTCTGTTTTATAGATTTTAAGTCAAATTTTCTTTTCATAAAAAAACCTTTTAATTTTTTATGTTCGATGAAAAAATTGTCTTTTCTTTTGCTCCCACACCCGAAAAAACATTAATAATCAGTTTTGATTTACAGTTGTCTCGACGACATCCATTCTTATTAAACTTGATGTTTGTTATAATGGTGAATAGATGCCATGAAATTTATAGATGTTACATTTTAAGATATTTAACTGAGTCATGATATTTTTTTTTCTTATACTCTAATAAATTATATTCTAATAGTATACTCCAATTATTACTCTAATGGTATTCCCAGTAACTAAAAATTAAACTAGTCGAATAGTAATCTTAATGGTATTTTAATAACATTTAGTTTAAAATAATGATACAATTAATAATATTCTTATTAAGTTTCCATATTGCTAAGACTTAAACATTTAGACTACTATAACTCGAAACTCATATAAGAAATAAGTACAAAACTTTTCCCAACTACATAAATTTTTCAAGATATGCATTTTATTGAAATATTATAATAAGAGTTTAAAATACTCATTAATTGCATTGATCATGAAATTATACTACATACTAAAGGAAAAAAGAACTATTATGAACAAATTTTTCATTTAAATAAGTGAGGTGGAATGTCAATAATGTTGAAAAACCCAATTAAATTTTAGTACTTATGTAAAAGTATTATAAATCTCATATGAAACCTTTAAATTCCCTGAGAAGCTTTCTTCAAGCTTCAAAAATTATCATCTTAAATAATCGTCATTCTATGAAATTAGAGAAACCAATAATTTGGTCATTATATTTATTTTAGAAATAAAGTATATCCAATGTAATTTACCTTTACTTACACAGCAATTTTTAAAGGTTCTAAACAATTTTCGAAACATAGAATGATTAGAAAACTGAACAAAGCCCATATATTTAAAGGGTGTAATTAAGATTGATATATTTTCTTAAAAATTGAGATCAAATACTTCCCTTCAATTTATTCGTGAATCAAAACTATCTCATTAAACAAGTTCATTGCTTGGATAAATGTATTTTGCTTTGAAGTTTCCAAAAGGTAAATTATTTAAAATTAAACCTTTTAATTTATCAAAACTTTCATCGCAGCAATATATGACGAGTGTTATACTAAATGGTAAGTATAACTGATGCTGGTTAAATGAGAGACGTGATTTAAATACATGTTTTTGTGTGAGATATTATATTTTATTACAAGAGGAAAAAGAATCCTTTGAAAAAAGGAATGATCATTCAGAAAAAAAAATATGTATTTCTCTCTGATATCGTAAGTTAATTTTGTATGCACAAATATTTTAGCATATTTAAGATTAACCTCAAGAATCATTGCGATTGCTCAATGGTATTGAAAATAAAATCGTAAGATCGTAAGTTACTAAGGTATTCTTTATTTTTCTTAGCACTCTCTGCAAAATTGGGAAATCATTGAATCAAAAAATTTGTACCTGGGGTAATAATGATTCTAGATACTTCAATATGGTAACAAATTAAAATATGCTTCTGGTGAACCATATAATAATGCTGAACCATGTAATATGTTCAATTCGCTCGAAAATATTGTTGAGCATGTCAGAGTATAATGTTGGACAAAAATGTAGTTTCGCGTTAATTAAAAATTCTAAAAGTGTAGGGTAACAAGCAAATCAGTTTCAAATGTAGTAGTAACGTAGTTATTTATTATAACTTTTTTTGTATGTGCTTAACTATAACTACTAAAATCAATTACGCTTAAATTCGATTCTAAAATTTCAATAAATAGGCATTTCCTGAGTAAGAATAAACTGAAAAATTGTTGCTACAACGAGGCCTGAAGGAATAATAATAAGGTAAGAAGATAAGATTAACAAGATAAGTTGTCATTGATTAAAATATATTTTTTTTTTATCTGGATATACTTGGAAATAACAAAAATTTTTGAAATTAAAATTAATTTTATTTCAGTATTTTTTATTTTATTTTGGATTTCGTGCACATAATTTAAAAGGACGATTTACATGAAAATGACCAATAAATTATGGAGTTCAAGTTTAAGAAAAAAATATAAAAAAATATTTATTTCTATGTTTTAATGAAAAGTAAAAGTACTTATACTCGAGAACTGAATTCGAACGCACAAAAGTACCAAATTCTAAAAATAACAATAAATGATTAAATGTAAAATAAATTGAAAACTATTCAAAGCTTTTACGGTCTTAAAAAATTCTGGTTAATAATTGATATTCAAAATCTGTTTTGATAAATCATGCAAAATGTAGGATTGGTTTTTTTTTCAAAAATATAAATAAATAAATAAATATATAAATGTTTAAAATTACAATATTTAAGATTCAAAATAGCTACTATGCTTAAAATCATTTAAATAAGATAAAAAAAAAGATTTTTTATCTCATTTTGCTCCAAGCAATTAAATATATTCCTAATTACTAAATTAGACTTGTATTGCCAACAAGAGAATAAAAACAAATAAAGAAAACGTTTTCATGTTCCAGACAAAAAGTCAAAGTATCAAAAGCATTCTATTTCCTGAATTATTCATTTTTTTAAAATTTTCACTAATGATTTATCAATGTTAAAGCACCTTGAGTAATTACTCTATTCAATATTTATAAATACCGAATGCATGCAAGAGAGATCGAATTTTTTTTTATTTAGAACCAAAGGTTTTAAAAACATTTCTTCCTTAAAAAATTTGTTTCAAAAACTACATAAAATAAACAGGTGTTAAGCAAACTTATTTTTACACTTTTGTTTGTAGCTTTAACACAGTTTTTATAACAACGGTTTCATTCAACTAGACTTTTTTGTTGAAAGTAACTTTAATTTAAACACGAAAAGAATTCTCAACAAATTGAATTAACTCACAGTTTTTGTCAGCGCTTTGTTTTATCTAGCAGCGTTTCATTTCTTTTTATATTTTTTTTGTATTTTTGTGTAATGTATATTCTGAAACTTACGTGTGATGAGATATGCATGAAGTGCATCCTGACACACGGCTCCTCTTCAAGTAAAGGAGAGAAGTTGAGGAGATTCTTGTAACGGCTTTCTAATGAAATTAAAATTCTTAGCATTTGTATCTATCCGTTGGCAACAAGGGAACGGAAATATTTTATTCATCATTGTGATCTTCTTTTTTTCTTTGCTAAGTGGCTTCTAGACGTGTATCTAATGTCTAATTAGATAAATGAGAGTGCGAAAAGAAAGAAATTCGTTGTTAAAAATGACAGAGTTTGTTTTCTTAGATCTAAATATTCAATTTCCCGAACACGATATTTTAAAACTAATTAATAATATTTATAAATATCAATAATATACAAGGCTTGTTATTTACTTCTCTTTTTTATTGAAAGCATTCTGTTAGATCAGCTTTAAAAATTCAACAAAAAGGTTTCATGGTATTAATAAAAATTTCCTTGTTAAATTTTTACTGCTTTTTTTTAAAGAAAAAAAAATTGAGTTTTGAAATATTTTTTTCATTCAGAATAATCATAAATTGCGTTAGAAGACTATCAATTAATATAAATGTTGTTGAAGCAACAAAAAGTTAAGCTCTTTATGGTGGAAAACAAACATAAAATACAAATATTAGTGCACCCAGAAAAAAATAAGATCAAAACTACCAGATAATGATAGAATTCTCCGTGTTTCTGGCTCTATGGAAACACTAAAATGTTGAGTAATTTTCAAAGTTCTTTCGCAAAAAGTTTTGAAAAAATAACAATAAAATATGGTTTTATAATGTAAGAAAAAATATCTGTAAATGAGGAGAAATTTGGTAATTTTATCATGGCACTTTAGAGCAAAGCATAAAAACATTTATTCGGTTAAATTTACTTTTCAGTATTGTATTTAATAACTGTGAGGTAATTAGAGTTGTAATTCGGAAAGTCAGATTTTTCAGTAAACCGTTGCCATATGAATGGAGAAATTACCAAATAAATAATTGAAATATCGTATTTTCCGGTCTTATTAAGTAGATTTTTTTAAACTACTATTATCATTAATACTTAACGCGGAAATTTTACGAGATATTTTTTTAATAATGTGAGTAAATTTTTTCTAAAACGTGAATAAAAATTAGTAACAAAAATATATTCTTGGGATACGATGAACCATAGTCAATAATGTGAGAAAAAATGAAATATTGGATATAATTTTGTTGTTACTTGTTTGGAAAAAAAATTTATTTGAAGTTAATTATTTTGTAATAATGTACTTATCACACGCTTATTTTTTCTAAGCTTGATATAATTAGAATCAAGAGGCAAATCTCATAGTTTTACCAGAAAGGTAATTTAGTTTGGAGATTTTTAATTTCTTTTCATATTGCTCTAACCAGGTTTTTTTGCCGTTAGATTTTGAAAAATATTTTGCTTCATTCGTTACACGAAACTAAAATTAGCGTGTTTAAAATTTCAGGCAATAATGACATCATTCTTGGTCAATGCTTTAAAAATACATATTAATGGTTGTTTCAGCAGAAAACGATGCGTAATAAAGTCAATTGATGAAAAAGAAAATGACCAAATATGCGAATTTTGTTTCATGATATCAGCAAACGATTTTTAAAACAAATTGCATCTTCTTTAGGCTTAACTAATTTCTCTAAATACGATAAAATATTAACGCTATCTTCTTTCGTTAGTAGGAAAAGGATCAATTTCGAAAACGCATTTGCGAATGTTTATAGATCATTACGAGAAAACTCGAAAACTTACGAGTAAAAAAAAGCTTGTTTTACAAATGAATATAATTATCCACTGCAGCTACCGTCTGTGATAAATCAAAACGAAAATGAAATTAACAACATAAGTACTGTCCACGTAAAAGAACTTTTGAAGAAAAATAATGAAACGATGGAACGTGATCCACCAAGTACATAAAATAAAAGATATAAAACTCTCGAAAATTCTTCTCAATGGGAAATTTCGTAATCCTTCCAAGCAGCGGCCTGGAAATAATTCCTCATCAAGTCAAATGAAAATCATCAATTCGAAGAAATTAAATCGTGAAGATATTTGGGAGGGGCGAGAGTAAGAAATCCTTTCTCCGATAATTGCTTTCTTGAGAGTATTAAAAATCGTATAAAAGCAATGAGAATTATTATACATGGCGATTCTAGGAAACAGGTGCGGTTGTTATCTTTGGACTTTATTTCCAGTCCAATGAATGGGGAGGGGATAAAGACACATGGATTTAATATCTTTCAATGTTGTACTCTTGTTTGTTGGAATGGAAATATGGTTGTAAACTGCATGGAATGCAGTGGCGCAGTTTCCGGGAAGATATGAGCTGAGTTCCTAAATCGAAATCGAATTCATTTTGTAATGAAGGTTGTTTAGCAATCACATGCAGGTGTGGAAAAGATTTTAAATGAATGTCTTAAGACTCATAATGCTTCGAAGATGATAAGGTGATGCTTAATTATTTCTGCGAATCTGGTGCAAATATAATTAACTAAAAGACATTTTCCAATAGCATACTTTATAGACAGTGCTTCTGTATGACTTTGCATCTTAAAGATTTATAACGAATTTCCACATTAGCATTAAAACAATTAGTTTGAATCTTACGACTTAAAAGGGAAAGTGATATGTCCCGTGGAGGATAAAATGAGTAAAAATTGAGAAGATAAAGTTAAAGAGTGATAGATATATTTAAAGTAGAATTAATTTATTAATTTTTACTTAAAATATTGCTTGAAAATTCCCAGATTATGTAATATTATAGTGAGCAGAACGATCAATTTAAGTTTTAAAATGAATTCATTACAATTATCTGTATCTGTATTAACCATATATGGCAACGTTACTTTTAAAAAGTAACGAGTAAAAGTACAAGTATTTTTAAAAAAAGTAACGAGTTAAAAGTAAAAAGTTCCTATTTTTAAAAGTAACGAGTAAAAAGTACAAGTAAAAGTACAAGTACTAAGCAAAATGTAACGATTTAAAAGTACATTTCTAGGAAATCGAAAATTCAAAGTAAACTAAAATTTTATTAAATAATATTCTTATGTTCTTTAATGTTTTTGCAAAATTGTTGTTATTTATTTAATTATTTTTAATTTTGAAAGTTATGGATATTAATTTATTTTTAAATTCGGAAGAATATTATAATATAATTTTATAATATAATCGTATAATATAATTTTAAAATCAAATATAATTTT
>NC_092208.1:23007967-23040584 GCF_043381705.1 Parasteatoda tepidariorum | reverse complement strand
AAAATATAGAGAAAACAAGGAAAAAGATATAAAGATTTTTTAAAGGAAAAGAAAAATTTAAACAACAATAAAAATGCTTCAACAAAAATTCAAAAATTTAAAAAATATTTTAAATTAAAAACGGGAGAAAATAATAAGGAAAAGATATAACCTCGTCATCAGCTCACACCATTATATCCGAAAAAAAAGTGTTTTCTAATATCAGGAGGTCATAAATAAATCATAGCGATAAATCACGACATTCATAAATCATAGCTATAATATTAATTTAAATTTTTTGGATTTAAGTTTTAAAAAAGAAGAATATATATGCATTGTTGATTTATTCGATAACAGATATTATTTTAAATTTAATACAAATAAATTAATTACGTGGAATTCTAATGTTTTGAAAACATTTATTTAAATACCATTTTTATTAAATGAATCGAATTAAACGAATTTGTTGTAATGTGCGTTTACCTAAAAAAACGAATTGATGAACTCTTCCAAAATTGAAAAAAAAAATCATTGAATATACAACTAATGTAATTAAATTCTATATAAAATGATTGAGTTAATTGCATGATATATTTAAAAAATTTCTTCGTTAAATAAATGTATATTTTTACCATGAGCAAATCCAATGAGCATATCCAATATTTATAGTATAATTTTTTGAAATAAGTAAAATATTTCAAAATAAAGCAATTTTACTTTAAATATTAATAATTTCTCCAAATTCAGACTCATTAGTATTAAAATTTTGAAATTAAAATTCATCCTTATTAATTATATTGCATGATATCATTACCTTACCTACTTTCAGATTCGGATTAAACTGTAATTTACAAATGAAAAGCGCGTCTGTACTTAAGTATAAGCGCACCATAAATTGTTTTGCTTCACCTCTATTTACGCTTCTATTTTCATATTCTTTATTCAGGCAAACCTAATACAAAAATATTTAAAATCATTTCTTGAAAATGGCTGTAAGTGAAAGTACATTTAAATTTGCTACTCGCTCTACATATTACATTTTGAGTTTTTTTTCGGTATTTTCTTTATTGTTTTTTATTTTACTTTATTGTTTATTTTGCAATTTCAATTTTAATTTTACTTTTTTTTGCTTAATAAGTTCTATTTTCGTTTCATTCTTTTCGGTGCTCCTCACACTATTGCATTGATGTGTTTTCTTTAGCTATATTAGTACAATATTAGAAAGCATTGTTTTTTCGGATATGTAAGCTGATGAAGTTATTATATCTTTTCATTAATTTATTTTCTATTTTTTAAAATGCTAAATGTTTCAAATGTTAAATGTTTAAAAAACACTCTCATTTTTTTTTCTTCTTCTCTAAAAATCTTTAGATATATAAGAGAAGTAGAAACAAAATATTTTACCCTTTGATTCCACCCACTACTTCAAAGAGCATCATGATGAAATAAAAATAAAAATATTGCAAAAGTAGCTGAAAGTAATAATCTTGATATTAGCGAACGTGATTTCTTCCGGTTGACTGAAAGACTGAATTTCCTTTATTGAAGATTTCTTCCTTTTTTTTTCTAAAGATCCAATTTGGAAAACGAGAATTTTCCTAAGAAAAAAGAAGACCATTGTTATCCATTTTGGTCATTAACAGTCCATTATTGTCAGATGCTGTTTGATGGAGTCAATCGTTTGGAAAAGACCGCTTTTACCCTTCCCACCGCAATCCTCTTTTTTGGAAAACCAAAGTTTCATTTTTGCAATTTATAATTTTGTTTGTTTAAAAGAAATCGATGTATTTTTTTAACATTCAATGAAAAGCTTTTTTAAAAACTATTGTTGTATAATACGATGTTTCTCTTCAATAAAATCATAATGGGATAATGTTAATATATTTTTTTCTCTTATCCATTCTCCAGAAAATTAATTGCTTGTGCATTAAGTAATTAAGTATATTTTTTATTTCAGTTTTTTTATATTTCTGTAAAGTCACTTGCATTACAAAGCATCAAATACAAACTTGTTCGTTTTGTTGTATTGTGTATAAAAAATTTTTCTTCTTTTTAAATTAAAATTTCTTATATTTCAAGGGCATCAACTGATATTTTTGCTTCATTTATTGCTTGATCATTTACCAATGCTAGTAGGGAAAAAATCATACCTTTATCTGGTTACCCAACATTTATAATTTTTTTTATTTAGTTTGTAAACGAAACAAATTTGGATTTAACATGAGATTTATTGTTCATTGATTTTGCACTCATACTCATCTCATAAATAAGTTTTCAAAGTTTCGATCATGAATAGATTTATTAATTTCGAAAGAAAATCCAAACGTAATTAAATGGATTTGAATTATTTAAATGCATCAAAAGATAATGACAATTCATGTGCTTAACTAATGAAAAAAATTGCATTTTGATTTTCCATATTTTTTTAGCAGATAACAGTGAATATTTTTTTAAACAATATAAAATTTGCTTTTTATTTATTTTCCTGAGTAAAGATTGGAAATCAAAATTACTATTGGGTTGTTCAGAAAGTAACTTCATGATCTCTGTGTTCAGCATTGTTGTAAACTACACTTTTATCGTCCCCAGTGATGATGCATTTTTTTAAATTGAAAATTTTCATGGCATTTGATAAGCAAATCGAACATGGCAATGCGATGGAGCAAATTTCTATACGTAAGAGAATATAGGAATCCATATGACGAGATATGAGATTAATCCCAGACGTTTCAGATTATCATGAAAGCTCAAATTTGATAATTTTAATGTCTCAGTGATCTCACAAATTCTCATTCACCGGTTCGCATCAATCAATGCCTTCCTTTTGCCGTTATCAACATCAACTAGCCTTTCAATGCTTGGTGCAACAACAAATTTGTCGGTTTAAACATTGCAAATCAGTTTTACACTAGAGTATTGTCCAAACTCTATACACAGGGGAGAATTTTTGTTGTTGTTGCTTGAGCAGCATTTTCATCTTTTACATAGTAAGAAAGTAAAATATACTGAAAATTCTGCTTTGCACTTCCTATAACTAAAAGGACACCAATCAAGAACTACTGTATAGAATTGATCGAACTTTTTCTCTAGCAAGCCCTGACATATCAGGTTTTAAAATATATAATAATTACGTTGCTTAAGGTGACGTTGACTGCAAAAAGACTATAACTAAGTCCATTGTTAGGAAAAAAATGAAATTAATTTTCAAACAATCAAATACTTTTTTTGTTGTGCAAGTTTGCAGTAGAAGTATTTTATTTACATGCACAATGAACTATTGGTGACTGTCTGGAAAAGATTCCTGAGGTTAATTCGAAGACATAACATACCTATTTGGATCATCCTACGGAGGGGATGGCTGATGTCCTACTTAGGTAGCTCAATGACCTGTGAGCGAAGTTGAGCTCTTTATGGTAAAACAGTTTAACTATGACAGGTGCCACATGCCCACAGTCCCTTCGAAGACTTATCAAAGCAGTACGATAAGTCTTAACGATAAGTCCACTGTTTGACTTGTGCAAATTTAAAATTAATAAATTAACATCAAAATCTATTCAAACTGATATTCTTCAGTTTTATTTTCTCACTATAAATTAAATTGTGCAAAAGTAAGTAATTATGTCTAAATATAGATTATAAATTTTGAGTCTATACATGTATGCTTTCTATTTAATAATTCTTCAGGGAAGCTTCTAAATTTCATTTATATTAATCAAATCACCATTTCCCTTTCTCATTTTTATTACAATTGTAACTGTTCTTTAACACGCAGGTATTAAAAACACTGATTGATTTAATTCAACAAATTTGCTTTTACCATCACTAAACTTCTATTGTCACGCATATAATCCATTACACGATTCCTTTTTTTAGTTATTTTAAACTCCCTAAGGAAAATATAAGAATTAACTCAAAAATGGAACTTTGTAATATCTAATGTATATAAACGCAAGAGATATTCAAAAATATTCTACTAGACAAATTATTTTCTCTTTTAAAAGGAAAGGTGAAACAGATAACGAACTGAAGTTTCAACGAATTTCGTAAGTGACTTATAAACCTGAAAATTTAATAAAAGACATTCATTCATTTCAACTTTTACGTTTTATTGAAATAATTTAAATAAATTAATTTCTCCTAGGAAGATGGTAAAATATTTAATCCCTCAAAAATTTATTTTCTTCATGTAACCCATTAGGTTAGGTAAAAGTGGTGATTATGAAGGATAAAAATATAAATCAGGAACGGATTATTTTCAAAATTGCTTAGAAAGATTTCCGTTTTGTTATTATAAGAAAAGCTGAACGATAACTCTAAAAATACAAAAACCTATTGAGCATAAGGAAACGAATAATCATTAGTTTTGTAAATTGAGGAGGATGATGCATAAAATCACATACTAGGATATGACTTTTACTTCATAATAATCCCTGAAACACTGATACCAAGATATAAGGGTTTAATGACGGATTGTACAAAACTTCCTGCAATTTTGCAGCTCACATCCACATTTTGGATTTAAACTAGTTTATAGGTTTACCATCATTAATTGGAGCCTAAAGTGATATTCAAATAGCACCAGTAAAAGTAAAATCCGGTAATGAACGTGGGGGAGATGATATTAACACGGACATTCAAGCCAAGAACATGCGCTTACATTCCACACTTTTACTTTCTTAAATTGGTAAAAAAGTGAACTCCTCCACTATAGCCAGCCACCAACACTTCGCTGGTTGAATAATGTCTGTGTCTAAGCTTATCTAAGTTTGGTAAATAAAATTTAATTCTCATATTCTTTAATATTACGGATCAACATTAGGAGTAGAGAAAAATATATGTTAGGTTTGCATTAAGTTTCACGATAGAAAAAGTTATAAAAAAGGCTGGCTTTGGATTTGGGTTAGTATTATGATTGTCACTAATGTTGCTGCAAAAATTAATATTTTTAATGATAGATATTATTTACTTTAGCGCATGTTTCAGCAATTTATTTAAATATAAAAACTGTATTTGAATATCCAAAATCAATGAAGACGTAAAATTCAGAAATAAATCTTAAACTCCAATGAAACTCATAGCAGTGCTTCGATGAACACCAATGTAGACAAATTCTCAAGGCTGGATACAGGTCTCATGGTCAATAAGACGAAAATTATTGCTGGTGACATCCACAAAACACAGAAAATAATTTTAATAGTTGGTAGAACTTTTAAAGAGACTTTATCTAAAATCGCAGTTTTTAAAGACAAATGAGAAAATTTTTGCAATTTTCGAAAATTAAACCTATACACCAAGAAAACAGCTTTGGTGAAATTACCTTAATATATGGTTATAACATTTCAGGCAAAAAAAACGAATCGAATTTCTGTCATGAAATCATCTAAAATATACGGTTATTAAACTATTCAATTGGTAATTTTTCTGCTCATATGGAGACAGTTTACCAGACTTATTTACACACATTTAATAATAAGAGAAAAAAAATAATAATAAAATGTAATTTCAACCGAATAAATGGTTTTTAAGCTATGTTCTAATATATCATGATAAAATCACCATATTTTAAGAAATTTTATCATATATTTTAAAAACATTTTTTAATTTTATTTTTGCCAACATTATTGCCAATTTATTTGGTAAAAATTACTGAGCTTTTTGGTGTTTCGATAAAGCAAAAACACGGTAAATTTTACTATATAATTAGTTTTGACCATGCATTTTTTTCAGTGTACCTTTACTATATGCCAACAAAAATATTTATTTCAAAGAAACAATTATAATTATAGCCATTTATAAGTAGTTTATATGAACCAGTACCTAAGGACTTTGTACTAAAATGCTAGTAAGGGGAAAATGATCACTGCATCCCACTTTTAAGTTTGAAAACCACTATTGCTATAGTGCTATGGGATGAGCCCTTCACCCCACTTCCTCAGTATGGATGAGAATTCCACCCCACTGATAATTTCTTAGGAGTTGTAGGAATGACATAGCATGGTTGGTATTAAGCAAATGCTTCTGAAAAGTTTTGGGTATTTTTTTCTTCTCAACTATGGGTATATGTAAAAAATTTGAAGCAAACTTTTTAATCTAAAGCAAGCTTCAAATGAATTCCACACCGCAAATAATAATTAAAAAGACAGTAAAATGTCCTCCAATATGTTAACCATATATATGCTCTTAATGTCGCATGTCTTAGACTAAACAAATGCTTCTTACAAAAATATTAGTATTTATTTCTTCACATCTATGGGTAATTAAAGGAAAAATGATGCTTACTTTCTAATCTAAACCAGGCTTCAAATTAATTTCTCATCGGAAAAAGTTACAAAAAAATAGCAGTCTTTTCTTTATTTCTATATGTATATTCCTAACGTAGCATTGCTTAGACTAAAAATTGCCTCTTAAAATTTCTGAGATTTTTGACATATACGCACTTCTGAAAGATTGACGATTATTTTTTCATCTTAATCAAGTTTCGAATGAGTTCCGCATTGCAAAATTTATAAAATATTCGCAGGTTGACCACCTTTACGTCAATTATACTTACGCTCTTAACGCATCAAGGTTTGAAGTGAGCAAATCCTTCTTAAAACTTTTGATTACTTATTTATTTACACATACGGGTATTTTTCGAAAAATTGACCATCATTAAGTAAGTTGAAACACGTTTCAAATGATTTCCTCATTGTAAATGATTATAAAATATTCGTAATATATCCTTATAAATGCTCTTTTTGTAGATTAATTTGGACTAAACATATAGTTTCTAAATTTTAGTTTTCCATATCAATGGGTATTTTTGAAAAATTTGACGCTTACATGGAAATCCTCATTACGAAAAATTATAAAAAATTCTCAAAATGTCCTTCATAACGTTATTTTTACATACATTTATGTTCTTTTTGTGGGTACACAAATCCTTCTAAAGAGATTTTGAATTCTTATTTTTTGAAACTCATTGGTATTTTTAAAAACAATGACGCTCTATTTGTAATTTAAAATAAATTTCAAATGAACTGTCATTGCAAAAATTATAAAAAATGTACTAAGTGCCCTCCATCATGAAAACTATAAGTAGGCCCTTAACGTTGCATGATTTGGACTAAACAGATGCTTCTTACTATTTTCGGTATTTATTTTTTCTCACTTCCAAAATTTGTAAAAAAAATTTCAAATTGTCCTCCAATATGTTAACCATGAATATGCTCTTAACGTAGTATTGTTTTGAGTAAGTAAATCCCTCTTAAAAATTTTAAGTACCTATTTCTTGACACAGATGGGTATTTTTTAAAGAATTGACACTCACTTAGTAATCTGAAAAACATTTTCAGCTGATTTTCTTATTGTAAAAACTTTAAAAAAAAATCACTAAAATGAATTTTATTATGTTAACCAATGATATGCTCTTAACATGGCATGGTTTGATGTTGGCATAGTGACATGGTCAAAACCTTGTAATGTTTAAAAAATACCCCTAGAAATGAAGAAATAAATATCCAATATTTCAAAGAAGCATTTGGTAAGTCAGAGCCATGCTACGTAAATTGCATAACTGTTGTTAAAAAATAGAGGGCATTTTGAAAATTTTTTGCATTGAAGAATGAGATTTTTTTTCTGATTAAAAAGTGAGGGTCAATGATTTTCGAAAATACCCCTTTATGCGAAGAAATATATATCCAAAGCGTTTAAGTTGCACATTTCAGTTAAAGCAACGCTAAAATAAGAACATGTAAGTAATTAACATAATGGAGGACATTTTTCAAAGTTTCTGTTATTTTTTCCACTGAGAAANATAAATTTATATATATATATATATATATAATTAGCATAATACCGGACAATTTTTGAATGTTTCATATTTTTTTTCAATGAATATTTAATTTCAAGCTTGTTTCAGAATTCAAAGTAGGCGTCATTTTTCTTCATAAATTTCAATACGCTTCAAGAAATAAATACAAAATTTTTAAGGACGATTTGTTATCTCGCAGTTTGAGTATATTTATCAATAACATAATGGAGGACCATGTGACATAAAGAGTTATGCTACATCATCCCTACTCAGAGCGTATCAATGCGGTTGAACACTCATCCATACAGAGAAAGTGGAGTGTAGCGCACATCCCATATCTCTATAATAAGGTAAAAGTGAGGGGTAGCACTCATTTTTCCTCTACTAGTGCTCTATTTATCTTACAAAAGTAAAGGTACTTAAAATGTACTTAGGGTAAACTTATCTTCGTAAGCTGGTACAATTGTGTAGTTTTAAGCGATAAAACGCTTGTCTAACAGCAAGAAATAAATTGAAATGTACATTTTCCCTTCTTCATGATTGAAGATAAAGAAATAAAATATTTCAGTAATGCACGATTAAAGGAAAGGGATTAAATTAAAATTATACCTTTAGAATATGTCTAAAGTAATTATTCTAACGAAAAAATAATTAAGTAAAATCATTTATAAGTGGTCTGTATGAATCAGTACAATTATCAAATACATTTTTAATAAATGCCTTATTTATCATACAAAACTAAGCATACTAGGTACTCAAACATACTTAAGGTGAATTTATCTACGTAAGCTGGTACCATCGTATAATTTAACGAGGTAAACGCCTGTCTAACAACGAGTAATAAATTGAGATGTAACGGTTCTTCTTGTCATGATTAAACACAAGGCAATAAATTAAAATCATACAGTTACAATATGCATAAAATATTTATGTTAAAGAAAAAAAATAACTGCAATAATTTATAAGTGGTCTGTATGAGTCATTACTATTATCAATTTCACTTAAATGCTTTATTTTTTAATCATACAAAATTAAGGGTATTTAAAAAATATTTTTGGTAAATTTATCTAATTAAGCTAGTACCATCGTATAATTTAAAGTGATAAAGACCTGTCTAACAACGAGAAATAAGTTGAGCTATAACATTTCACCTTTTCATTATTAAATATACGGAAATAAATTAAAATCATACTTTCACAATATGCATAAAATATTTATGTTAACGAGAAAATAATTGGAATCATTTATATGCGGTCTGTATGAACCAATGCAATTATGAAATGCCTTTTTACTTAAATGCTTTATTTATCATACAAAACTAAAGGTACTTAAAATGTATTTTGGGTGAACTTATCTTCGTAAGCTGGTACCATCGTATAATTTAAAGTGATAAACGCTTGTCTAACAGCAAGAAATAAATTGAGATATAACTTTTCACCTTTTCAGGATTAAAGCTGAGGAAAGAAAATATTTCAAACAATATCTCTAGCCTTCTCAAGATGCGTTTTTTAAATTTTTTTTATTTCTTTACAGTGAGCTCTCCCTAACGCCTTTTAGGAAAGATTAATAGTGCAGCTGAGACCATGTTGTCCATCAAAATATTAGACGAAAATGTTTTATTATGCGGCACCTCACGCGCACGCACTGACTTCCGAACATTATGCTCAACCCCCTCCCATGGCGGGAATCATCTAAATGAGCTTAATGTTGTAATGGCATCAAAACTCGTGTTATGATGTCAAAAGAAAAAGAGCCAATGACAGGATTTGACTCGTGAATAAGAAAACGTAAATTGACCGTCTTTTATCTCGCTAAATAGCTGTTGAAACGGGCTAAATTGTTGGTAAATGATGGAAATGAATTTATGGGGAGAGATGTTATATTTTATTATGATTGCCGCCCATACATTAAATAAACGTTACATCTCTTGCATTTTTATTAATGTTGAGTAATTATTAAACCCGACTTCATTGGCGGAGAATACGTAGTTTTGTAATGTAATTAATGTAAATGTTCGATAGCATGCACGAACGTGTTCTAGTATGTTTGGTTTTATTGAACATTCTATGGTTATTTCTTTATGGGTTATTTTTTTTATGGGAAAAGAGCTTAAAAGCAATTAATGCCACTATTATCATCAATTTATTAATAAAGGTAAATATTTACAATGGAAAAAATATAGAAACATCACTCAGTCATGGTCGTGATTCTAAACTCGCGTAAGTAAACTCTATAGTTAGGCAAATAAGGTATATTAAAAACGTGTCTTGAAAAAAGCTTTAAAGCTTTCAAAGCTTTCTTTTTGACTTTAAAGACTATTTTTTTTAATATTTCTCAATATGTAATTAAAATATGACATCAAAGTCTTTTCACTGCAAAAACTTCGAGATCAAATTATATTAAAAAGTATCGGAACTCAGGGTGCCAATACCTTTTAGCATAAAATCCATTTTTATAGGAACATTTGAAGGAACAAAAATCTGATATATTGTGATTTTTGCAATAATAATTAATGTAAAGTCACTAATAATTACTGTAAAAATTGCAGTATAGTATTATGGTAAAAATGAATTTTGCGGATGATGCACTCAAAGGGATGGTACTTTACAGCTTAATTTGATAGGAAATTCTTTACAGTGTACAGTAAAATACATTATAGGTTACATTATTTCATACAATTTACGTTAAAGTTTTCCTGATTTCCTTACAGCGATATATAATCATTATGAAAGACTAAGTTAGAAACACAAAGTAAATATAGAGATGTTTTATCAAAATAATGTTACAAAAGTACCAAAAGCAAGTCAATGGAAAAAAACAGTATTCTTAATGACCAAATATTCAAGAAATAAATATACCAAATATTTTTTTTAGAAAAACGCTGTTCATAAAATAGAAATGAAGCGAGATTTAACAAATATCTGTTTCGAAACACAATAGCAAAGAAGAAAATGTTAGTCGTAAGCTAAGTCTTCATAGCTGTGATATATGTTATATGTCTGGGAATCTTAATGCTATTGGTTTATCTAAAGAAGACGAATGAAAAGAAGAAGAAGCTATTGGTTTACCTAATTCCTGAATCCCTCTTGGTTTTGTGCTTGGAACTCATCATGTTTTTTTTCATAGTTTTCTCGAATTTATAATAATTAACAGGGATTACTAATAACAATTTACATGGACTACTTCCTTCCCAGTGATTGCTTTTTAAGTGATATTTATTATTTGCCCATTGTGTTTTGTTATATTTTTAAAATCCAAAAAATCACTGAGAAAGAAGAATTAACAGGAAACTAAGCAACAATAAAACCAGCTATCTGCTTAATAAGTGTTAAAAAAACGTAAATGATTACGATTGCTTAAAAATGAAATTTGCCCACTTATTTATAATTTGCCCAATTTGTTATATTTTTAAATTTTAAAAAGGCACTGAGAAAGAAGAATTAACCGTATAGTAAGCAACAATCAAAACCAGCTATCTGCTTAATAAGTGTTAACAACGTAAATGATTACAATTACTTAAAAATTAAATTTGAATAACAATCACAAAATGAGACATTGTTTTTTAACAAATTTTAAATTTATTCACACTAGCAATTTTGAATGAAAAATTCAAACTTATCCAAACAAATAAAATCCTACTTAAAATGCCTCATGGTTCTCAATGCAAACCGGGCCATTTACACAATCTACAATTCTACAAGCATCTACACGATCTAGAATACTTTTTTTAATATCAGATAATTCAATTAAGAAATTTAAATTTTCTTCACAATTTCATTATTTTAGTTTTTTTGTGCTAACAACTGACTCGGATAAAGTAATCTTAAAAAATTTGCTTTTAAAATAATGAAGCTAGCAAAAAAACATTAACAAGTTATGTATAAGCGATAGAGAGTTTATTTAATTTTGCAGGGATTACTGTTCTCAAACTTTTATCAGATATAAACAATGTTAAGCCAGTTGAGTTACAAACCCATTTTGAGCAAAAAGAATTTATCGTTTGGTGTGCTATTAACACAGTATTTGTTTAATTTTATAATTAAAAGCTTATTAGCATAAAATCAATTTCGATACACATTATTCAAAGTTAAATAATCTACTATCCTAATCTACTATTTAGAGAGGTAAACCAGTTGATCATATTATACTTTTTAAATTTTTTTTATAATAATATTATTACATTTATAATATGAAATAATCAGATTTTATAAGCTCTATTATTGATTGTTTTTTTGATCATCTCATTTTATCAGAACAAAGTATATCTTGAATAAGAAGCATATAAATCTTAATTTACACAATTTTGAATCTCAATGTTTCAAAAAGCTTGAATGTGGACCCCTTTGAATATGAATGTGATATATTATATGAATATGATAAGAAACATTCCATACAGCAGTGAATCAATGAATAAAAATTCATCAATTATGAACAACGTGCTTATGACAGTTAAAAATCAATTTTCAATTCTTCGCTGTATTTCGCGAAATTTTGTGTAAAGGAAAAGACGTATCAAACATATAATAATACGCATGTTAATGTCAAATTAGCAAAATCAATCTGATTAAAAGCTTTAGTTTGAATTTTTTTTTGCTTTAGAAAAAGATGAAGTATAATTTAGTTAAAAACATTAAGGGAATTGTTTTTTAGTTGATTATGTAAGTAATATATATTTTTTATTATATATCTCTATAAGTTAAAAATAAAGAGAAAACATGGAGAAAAACTGATACAGATTTATCAAAATCGAAGTAGAAGAACTATTCAAATGAAATATTTAAGAATTTTATTTTTAAAAAAAAAGGCAGAAAATAAAATAATGAAAAGCTCTAAAAAAAGTGCTTAGATAATCAAGTGCGGATAGGATCGTGAGAGCTGATGGCGATATTATATCTTTTCATTATTTTGTTTCCCGATTTGTAAGTTTTTTTAAAGTAAAGTTCATAAATACTTTATTTTCTTAATTTCTGTTTTTCTCTTTTTCGTAAATCTATACTATTTTTTAATGATTTCTTGATATTTTTAACACTTATATTATGAGTTTTATATACTAACAAATTATGCGCAAAAATAACGTATAAGCGTATGATTTTTCTTAATTTTCTCCGTTTTTCCCTCCTTTTTCTTATCTATATATAGAGAGAAAGGGGAAGGAAGCAAAATAATTTCTATATACACTTTTATTGCACAGTGCCCTTTTTCATTCTGTGAAAAATTATTATATATTTAATAGAAAAGATTAGGGGGAAAAGTGGTGAAAGTAAGCTTTAAAGTATTCATGAGGGAAGTCACTACTTGCATAATATCGCATCGGAACACACCTTAACCATCTTTATGAAGAGTTCTCATTAAGTATTAGGTTATATTATTTTCTTTTTAGTTGTGTGTACAACATTGTTTTTTTACGGCTTCGAAGAAAAATAAGCTTATGTTCTTTAATTACCTAATGTGGACTGCGCTTGAGTTGACGTACGTAAAACAACGTTCTCGCTGTATAACACGATTCGAAAGTGGAAATTGTAATATGGAAGTAAAATTTTATCATGATACCTTAGAGAATGGCATAAAAATCATTTATTCGAAGAGATTTATTTTTCAATTTTGTATATTTTACTAAATGTGTGTTGATAAGAACGAAAATTTTGAAAACCTGAGTTTATATATGATATATACGAAAAAATGACCAAATGAACAGTTAAAATACTGTATAATTTAATGTATTATCAGAAATAGGTTTTTTTTTTTACAAAAAATATTATTACCCTTCGTTAAGGTTATATATATATATATATATATATATATATATATATATATATATATATATATATATATATATATATATATATATATATATATATATATATATATATATATATATATANATGCTTGGTATAATTTTAATGCTAGTTCTAAGCAAAAGAACAATACGTCAAATTCAGGATAAAAATAGTATCTGCAATAATATTTTTACATAGTTAATTTTTTTTTTGTTGGTATTTCAAGCATTCGAGTGCAAATAAAAGTAAAAGGACAATAAATTGCCCTAAGACATAATTAAAGTTTAAGCTATTTCTTGCGGTATTGTTTCCTAAAATAATATATTCTTAAAATATTTTAGATGCTTAAAGAACAATTTAGAGATTCTAGATTTTTTCAAAATAAAAAAGTTGACAGCTCGTTACCCGAAAATGAAAAATTTAAGTTTTGTTAACAAGCATACTTTTTTATCGTATGCTAAATAGGCGACATTTTTTCTTCCTTTCAGCTTTCACTTAATAGCAAGAAAAGAAGAATTTTTGAACTCATCGATTTTTTTAAAAAAAACTTTTTAAAATAAAGTCTACTGAAATTTTTAGCAAAGAAAAACTGGTTTATTTGTTTTTGAAAAACTTGTTGTAATTTTTCTAGAATAATAAACTATATAATAATAGAAAAATCTACAGTTAAATGACTAAAACTAAATTTTGTTTAATTTAAATTTAATTCTAACATACGTTTTAAAATTGTCCAATTATAAAACATTATTCATTAAACTATAAAAATAAGTTTATCATATTGTATAAATTTATATATATTTTTTTAAGAATAATCTCTGAATAACTGAAAAAAATCAAGTTTTCTGCTTAAAGCATAATCATTAGACAAATTCTATGCCAGGAGGACAATCACAAAAATTTTAAGTCACGGAACAAGTAAAGTATGACAAAATATATTTTTGCATGAACTTTTCTTGCCAAATTATATCAGTTATAAATAGATGTACACAAAATAATTTTGAATAAATATATTCATTAACTTTACGTATCACATGCAGAACGATACCTTGAAATCGCTCATTGTTTCTGTTTTCCTTATGATATTAAATGAAACTGTTATTTCAATAAATGCAAAAAACTAAATTTCCAACTGCACCTTTGCAAATAAACAATAAAAAACATTCAGCACGCACATTTATAATATAACTTCATATACCTTTAAAGTTTTTTTAACTAAGAGTTTGCTTGAGAATTCTTCTTCTTCTATGCCTTCAAAATTCGTGCTAGTTCGCAATTCTATAAACTCTAAGTTTGATTGTATTTTCAAAGTTTTATATACTTGAAACAAAAATATGATAGTAACTAACCATTAATCATAAAATTAAAATGACATTGCATAAAATCAGATTTCATATCCTTATATTATGGGTATTCTTTAATTTTTATTTGTGCCTTCGAATTTCACTTTGTAATCATTGATATTGAACACATCAGTTTTTTTGAAGAGTTATTGCGACTCAATTTGCAAAAAAGGCCTCATTCACTGTATTAAATTCTGTGAAATTTAAAGAGGAAAAAAACTGTCAGCTGGCGTGCCCACATAGAGTCTTTTTTTGACAGAAAAATACTATTACTTACGAATAGTCGCTTGTTTTTTGAGTAGACAATTCAATAACACAACAATTCAATAAACAAATTCTGTTATTTTAACAATCAAACTCTGTTATTTAACAAATACTTTCTTACGTTGCAAGCCGAGTGCACGTTTCGTTCTACCAATTGACTTTGAGATTCGAACCCGGGGTATCAAATTAGCAGGCGGACGCTCTGTCCCCTGAGCTACCGCGGTCTTAGTGTCTCAGTGTGAAGGAAAATTTTAATCTGATTTTAACTAAAATGTCCTACTTATTGAAATAATATTTAAGTGTAAAAATACTTAAAATTGTAGTACCCCACCCTCATTAAAATATCTGATAACTTAGCTTACAAAAACTTATATCTAAGGAAACATATTAACCAGGCAGCAAATCACTGAAATAAAAATATAAACTCAATACTAAAGGGCCAATTTAACGGGAAATTGTTTGCAAAAATACTTGGATATTAATCAATATCATAATTTTCAGTGCAAATGATGCTGTTCGTAGTTTGTCCTTTTTTTAAAATGAAATCTAAATAAATGTTTGTTCTTAATCTAATAATGTCAAGTCGTGGAAAGGACAATAACTAACAGTAAAGATTTAGATGTTACAATTGTTTTTAAATTGTATAGATACATGCTTTGCAAATAACAATTCATGGGTTACATACCATTTTTCTTCTCTGTCACTAGGAATAGAAATTACACAAGTAAAAAAATAGCCTTTACAGATATTATTATTCATTTAACTTCTATGCCTTAATTTACGTGGAAAACTTGTGATACTAAATACTCTTAAAATGTAACAAGGGAAAATGACTTTTGAGGAGAATTTCGAAATATCCAGATTCTAGAATATGGAACCTTTAGTTCAGGAAACTCTCAGTTTAAAAGATGAATTTCTAGTTAGTATAAAACTGGTTGAGAACTAAGAATCTCTTGAAACCAATTAAAACGGATACTCTTAAACCATAACCTTTCCTAATTTTTAACATCTTGCTACTCAAGTAATTTTTTTATAGATTAGATATTAATATTTTTAAACATTATTTATAGATAAATTAGTACTAAATATCAATGATAGATAAAAATAAATAACAGTTTGTAAGGTGACTTTTTTAGGAAAATAAATAAAAGTGTTTTCTCAATGGCAGTTTAGAACTCTTGGTTTTCTCAGTTTCCAGATGAGTCGTTTTATGGGTCGGTTTTATTGATGTTTCGATGCACTTTTCGCTTGGATATTTCTTTTCATTCCATAAATGGTCCCGACATATTCTTTTGTGTTATTTCCCGAAATTTATTTTCTACTTTTTTTCTTTTTTTAAGAAATGCATCAAACAAGCTTTTTCTAATGTCAACATTTTTTTCCTTTTTAAAGAATAAAGGTGATGTTACATTTTTCATCCTGTTTCAATTTATCAACTTTTATCTGTATTATTAAAATTTATTGCATTTTATGAAAAATAAAAAGAATTGGTGGAAGAGTGGTAATTTTTTACACTAGAACTTTAAATTTCCGATTTACCTTAAACAACAGTAGGGGACCAATTTGGACCACATACGTAATTTGAGTCTTGCTAAAGTGTATTATTTTTAAATTGATGAATATTGTAGATAATGTAATTTATGAGAATTTCTAGAGAGTAATATAAATTTGTCATTTTATATATATATANAAACTGCCTGCAAATATTAAAAACTTGGTGTAGTTTACATATTAAAATTACATTTAAAGAAGAAAGTATTCTATTAATAAAAGTAAGGAATGGATATATATATATATATAATTATTTATCTATATATTTATTTATCTATATATTTATTTATCTATATATTTATTTATCTATATGCGTATATAGATATATTTCAAAGGATTCCTTGGAAGAATTTCAGGCATTTAAGAAAGCAAAGTCACATATATTGTAATAGTGACAGACCTGCAAGTTCTATATCTCAACATGCAGTGTAAAAACATTTCGAGTACCTGAACACCAAAAATAGTGGCAACTACGTAACATTATAGTGGTGTTCCACTAAGTGAAGCACTTAGGATGTACTTTTACACTACTTTACTTCCATTTATTTAGTTAAATTTATTTTACGATTTTGTATTTTTTACTAAATGTGTGGTAATAGAACCATAATTCTGAAAACCAAAATTTCAGGAAAACCGTTGCCATGTACAGAAAAATTTCCAAATAAATAATTTAAATATCGTATATTTTGGTTTTTCTGCCCATTATTATGTAATGTTTTCTTCCTGTTTTAACAAGAAATGTCATAGCCATACAGAATGACATATCTGTTCAGGAAATTTCACAAAACAGTAATTTTATTACATATGGTAATTTTAACGGAACGATTGTTTTACCAGAGTTTTTTTCTTTTTGTATAAATAATGATATGCATGCTGAATGTTTGTAAAAAAAGCTAGGTTTTAGTTATGCATCTATTCGGTGTATAATTAGTTGTAAAAAGCTTAAATTAATCTTTCGTAATTTATCAAAGAAACTAGGACCATGAATACTTAAATATTAGAAATATAGATAGAAATATTTTTAATTTGTACAAAACAAAAATAATTGTTTGATAAAAAACAGTTTTGACTGATCAAAATATTTATCCGAGTTTAACAGAAAGTATTCAGCAAACAAAGAAGAAATCTAGTTTTTTTAAACAATTATGTACAGAATAAATTAAATTTTCAATTAGTAAATAGTTCTGCTCTTGGTTTTTATAATTGCAGTTGCTATTTTCAGTGATTTACTTATTATCACGCATTTTTAATTACTATTTACCACAATATAAATAAAGTATAAATCTTGCAATCGCACATTAATACACGTTTTCCTAGATTATCATTTTGTCCTTTCATATAAACATTACTATATCATTGAGGCGTTTCTAAACAACCTTGCAAGATCCTTGATTTCTTAACTTAAACAACATTCCAATTATTGCGTAACGATGTTGGGTATGTTATTATTTTCTAACATTTAAAAATGATCACGCCCAAACAAGCTAAAGGCCACAACTTTTGTGGAATTTAGAAGCTGCAGAGGGAGGGAAGAAGATTCACTGTATGATTCCATTAATGGGCACCGCCAAATGAATTTCCAGAAAAGGTTTTAATGAATATCTACCCTCTTACCCTTTCATTTCACCCGGATACGGAAATAACTTAACGTTGGAGAAGAGGAAATGACTTAGTGTTGAAAAGATTGCCGGTTGAAGATGTAATCTGCATTCTACAAAGTAATCATCACTGTTGCTTGATGTTGAGAAATATAGGGTTGCATGTTTGAATCTTCAATTAATTTCTGATGTGTCAGTGTTTGAAATGTATAACTTCTGATTTTGTTTATGCTGTTCAGCTAAAGTGGATTAAAATTTACTACTGCTTTCTTAAATTTGTATTTTAAGGAAGATTTTCACTGTTTTTTATCCTTCAAAAAAAAATTTTTTTTAATTTTTAATTTGAATAAAAATGCATATTTCTTTGTATTCACATAGCAATGAAGTAAGAAGGAAAATAAGACCTTTCTTTAATCTTAGAAGTGTTAATATGTGAAATGTTCCATATTTGATTTTGTTTAAGCGGTTCAACAAAATTGGATGGAAATTTACTATTGGTATTTTAAATTTGTGTTTTGAAAAGCAATAGCATTGTTTCGTTTCCTTTAATTTTTTTATTTTCATTTCAAATTAAAATGCAAAATTTTTTGTCGTTACATAGCAATCAAATAAAAACGGAAATAAAATTTTCTACAAATTCTAGAAGTGTCACCATGTAAAATGTTTGACAAATAACGTTGTTTTGTCAATTTAAGAAAATTTATTTAAATTTTGCTTTTGCTACCTGAAGTTTGAGTAATTATCGTTGATTTTCGTAAATATTCAAACATGTTTTATTGTTATGAGAGTACATAGTTTTCCGTACTCTCAAAAAATAAAGTGAAAGGAATAATTAAAAAATAATAAATTTCCCTGAAAGTTTTGAACGCGTGTTTTGTTAGGTAGACTTATATGACTCCATTACTTAAATGCCTACTCTGCGTCAGCGAAGTAACCTATAACTCATTTAAATGTAAACTATAATAAATAACAGTTACAAATTAAGAAACGAACAGAGGATAAAATATAAAGCACAAGAAAGCGTAAAATGAAAAACATTAGATATACTAAAATGCAATAAAATAAATTATAAAAATATAAAACGATAAAAAAAATTTTGATGATTAAAAAAATAATGAAGTAAAATATAGAGGCTAAAAAGAAAATCGGAAAGTAAAGATTATTGCAAAAGATGAAGAGAAATGATAAAGTAAGAAGCATTAGTAAAAATATGAACCATACATATTAGACAGCAGCATAGAAAGCAAGCATTGTATAAAAATGAACGATAAAATGAAAAACAAACAGTAAACTATTAAGGAAAAAAAAAGCAAACAATAAGCTTTAGAGGAAGGATAAAAAGCAACAAAACGTTACTCGTCTCTATATTAAACATCATACTTATCGATTTTGTTGCAAATTTTGTTAAAACTAGACTTTCAATTTGAATCACTTTTATGTGAAATTAATTTTGAAATCACAAAATATGTCAACAGTATCTAATCAGACTTATTCCGAAGGAAAGTATTTACATTTGTGATTTACTAAATATATTCACGTTCCAATTTAAGTTAAATAAGCTTGGCTAGCCATATGAGAGACGATTCAGAAACGTTATAATGTGTGAATTTAATTTTTATTTGTTCTCAATTAAGGAAATGTGTGTATTAATATATTAACTAGTTTAGATCAATCGTCTTCCTCGGGTGATAGTTGATGTGATGAAATCCAGTGTTAAAGAGTTAAATTGGAAGTATCTATGGTTTGTTATTTGGGAAAAATTATTTTTAAATTATAAATTAGTGTAAGTACGAAAATTGCAAGTCGTTGTAATAAATACCTATTTAATTTCTTAAATGCAGATGTCAAACTGAACTCATGTAAGTTAATAAGGTAAGATTAGGCAAATAATAGAGTGATAATGTGACTTATGCATAACTTAATAAATTCCAAATGATACCTAGTTATGTTTCGAAAAAACACAACTTGGATGGAATTAATCAAATTGGAATAAATATTTCTATGATTATTGATTGAATAAATATTTCTATGTTGCTTTTTTGTAAACTAAATTTATCATCGTGTATTTTTTTCGCTGTTAAAAAAATCGTATTTTTATAAATGAAAAATAAAAATAAAATTAATAAAATGTTAGAGTAGGAAGATTACTTGAATCATCAATGACAAGTATTAAATTTATAAGTGTATCAGTTGGTATTCAAAATTTATTAGCTATAGTAAGTTTTAAATTTATATGCATGGAATACCCAACAAATATCGAATGTTTATTAACATTCATTTATGAATTAAGAAATATTTTTTTCAGGATAAATTTATATCGAACTAATTTATCTGCAACCATATTTAAAGCACAAGTACTTGAGAGGTATAAAACTATGTGCTTGTTTTACTTTTCATTCATTCGAAAATATATTTAATAAAAACATAATAGTTTCATATTTTGAATACTTGTTGCTAATAATTTTTAAATGCAGAATTAGGTGACAAAAATGTATTTTATTACAATGCATTCAAATATTTACGTTGAGCAAAAAGCATAACTCGTATGACTGTTGCTTTTTGAAGAAAAATATTAAATTATTTTTTGTAAAACTCATTTATTTATCATTTATATTATTTATCATTATATTATTTATCATAATTTATTTATCATTTATCTTATCACTTATCTTATCATTATTTTTTGAAAAACTCACTGTTTTTTTAAGTGTAGTTTCAATTTTTTTGAATTTGATTTTTTTGTATCTTGAATAAAACTTTACCAGGATACAAAATTCTTACTTTTAAAACACTTACTTTTAAATACTTCCCTTTTAATACTTAACCTTTTTAAACAATATTTACGAAATAAAGTAGAACTTAAAACTTTTAGCAAACCAAATTTCCTTTTTATAGTTCAACACTGACAATTGTTTGATATATAGCCTTTCAGATTGAGAATTTAGAAAAAAAAATTATTTTATACCTTTTGACGCATTCCGCCGGCCATTCTTTAAGGAATTGAACATCAATTCATTCAATACAACATTTGTATCTAAATTACACTATTTTTGATAATTTCCGCTACTTTGAGGACCATGAAGAGCAGAACTAATAAAATAAATAAGAACTAATTTAAATTGAAACTGTTATTTTTGTTTGCAACTCAATCCGACCTGGAAAACTGATCCTTTCTTTAGATTGATAGTGACTATAATATTTTTCTGTTCTTCCTCTATAGGGGTGAGGTGTTAGCTGAAATTAAATTTTCTAGATTAATATCATTAAAAAAATAAGCTTAAAACTGATGCAGTTTTTCCACCATTACATCATTGAGAAAAAATTTATGGTCAAAGCCACCAGAATATGGTAAAATTCACCTTTTTTTCTGTTTTAATGTTAATATCACAAAGCTCGGTAATTTTTATCAAAGCACTTCGGCACACTTTAATGGTAAAACTTCCAATAAAATATGGTTTTATAATATGTGATACAATTTGGTAACTTTATCTTGATACCTTACAGTGTTTCCCAAACTTATGACTTTTGTGTACCTTTTCTAAATTTTTCGTTACGCTGCGTGTGTACCACTAATAAAAAAATGAATGTATTTTTTACTATAAAAAAATTGCAATAAAGTTAAAAATCACAACTGACTGTTGACACCACTAATTATTAATTGTTATCTTTGCAAAAAATAACCAATAGAAAAATACATAATTTCACTGCTAGCTTTGTTTTTAAATAAAATTTCTTGAAATTTTCGTTTGTTGCAAGATATTTTGCATAAGAACGCGTACCCCCACTAAACTGTTCCCGTACCCTTGGGGGTACGAGTACCACACTTTGGGAAACATTGCCTTAGAGCATGGCATAAAAGCCATTTATTTGGTTAAACTTACTTTTTAGTTTTGTACTTTTTTTAAGAAATGCGTGGTATTTAGATTTATAGCTTTGAAAGCTATAATTGCGGTAAACCGCTATCATATGAACCGAAAAATTACTATATGCATAACTTAAATATCATTCACTGCTAGGATGTTTATTTTAGAATTACGGTAAAGTAACCGGCACCAGTCTGTTAATTACTGTTGCGAAACCATATACAACTATTATGGATAAAAGATCGAGAATATAAAACTATGCGTACTGAAAACTACAAAAAAAGAATCACTAGACATTTGGGCTAGGCTTTTCAATAGGTAAAGGGCATTAGAAAAAGTCTGTGGTTGAGCTGTGTCGTATAAAATTAATTGTGAAATGTTGTTTAATTATTTTTTCTGGTAGTTTCATCGATCGGAAGAGATGGGACCTGTTAGACTTTTTTATGTTAAGCAGTTTTATGTTGTTGCCATTTATATGTGAGGGCGATCATAGTATTCTAACAGTCCAGGGTCACAAATTGGGAAGCATGACACTGCAAACTCTTTATGTATTGAAGAGAAGGAGGTACAATCGCGGTGTCAACTCTGGGACTCGAACATGGCTAGAGTCCCAGAGATTGAGATAGATTAGCCCTCGTGGTTGTTACATGTTCCCAGCTGCAAGGAATTAAGTGACAAATTCTGGTTGCTTTACCCTATAAGGTGAAAACAGGTAATAAACTGTTTTTTTTTCACCGTTAACAATTTGAATACCATCTTATTTATGGTTATTTGGCTGTTTTGTTTGAATATAGTAAAATAACAATCAAATCAATTGCTATATAATGAATTTTTCTCAGAAATTTCTAACAACTTATATTTTTAGGTTGATAACAGAATTTTTTTTTTGCTTGTCGGGAATTTCAAAACTATACAAAACGGTATTTTTATCAGAACTTTTTCTCCATGAATATTTTATTTATTTTATTTCCAACAGTTAACTATTAAGAACTTGGTAAATTCAACTGTGACTAAATTGACTCATTTTGCAAAATTAGCTTACTATAGAAACAACAATCGTCAGGAGAAAAAACTTTCATTCAAATTTCTGCGAAAAAGTAACGGTATTTTTTACGTATCATCGTGTTATAATAAACAAATTTTGATAATGATATTTACCATCTAAATAATCTAGCAAACCATCATTTTTATTTTTTTCTAGTTTTTCCTTATTATTGAAGTAGAAGACACGTGATTAAATTGCATTTTTTTTAGTTACTTATCATGTTTCAAAATGTAGTTTAACTTTTGCGAGGTTTACAGAATTTTCCAGAAAACAATTCTTATTTTTTTCTTCGTTCACTTTCTTAAAGTATAATAAAAAGATTTGTTATGCAAGCGCATTATCTGCTGGTAATTTAAATGCTAATTATTTTTTACAATTCAATGAATACGTTTCTGAGATTTGATTTCCTTTGAGAGGAAAATGAAATTGTTTTGCGTTGAGAGAAAAAAATATATATTTCATAATAACAAAAAACTGGATTAGGTCCAATTAGTTAAAATGTAATCAGAAGAAAAGTAGTGGACAAATGCGTTTTAGACGTTATTTTTTGTTTTAATAAATCTAAAAGATGCTCGACATAATTCCCTAATTAAAAGAGAAAATGATTATGTTGTTTTGATATTCATTTAAAATCGCTTATTCAGATAAAGAAACTTTCATAATAATCTGAACTATTTTTTTAAATTTATTTATTAAAAATATTTCATTATATCTACTCGTATATTATCCGACAGTAGTTTACTTGTTTTAATAAAACCTTTTTTCTCCATCAAATTTATCGTTGAAATTTATTTAGACGAATCTTACAAATGCTGTTATTTTATAATTTGTGTCTTAGTGACTAAATATCGAGAAGTTTATAGTCAGTTATAATACCACCAAATTTATTTAACTATAAGCACAACTATGTGTACATTAATTTAATATTCCTTCTGCAAAAGTAGTATAATTAGAAAACGCATGTTTCAATAGTTCTGCCAACCCCGAGTTACCTATACCATCTGTGTAATATAGACTAATTTTGCAGTTTAAGCATTAAACATTGATTTTGCAATATTGTTTTGAGTTTGAATGCGAATTTTCATGCCTTAATAACTTAAATCTGCCTTTGTTAATTAGCATTCTATTAAGTTTATTTTAAAATTTCTTAAAAATTTTATGTTTTACAAACTGAAATTTATTCTATAATTTCAACATTTGCTTTTTCAACTGTTTTAAATTTTTGCATAAATTATAATTTAAATTTTACTGTTGCTTTCAAAACAATTTTAGACTTATATAATAAAAAATCTTCATAATTATTAACTGTAAAGTTAGGCTTGGAAAATTTTAAATAAGATACAAATGCCACTCGCAACATTGACTTTTATCCAATTCATGTTTTTAAAGTAAAGAATATACATATTTTTTTTTTACAATAGTAAAATTTTCTCAAATTTCGAAATAAAATATAATTTTCTGTTTGGAATTTTTATTGACTTGCATTATTGTTTTTAAAGGAATAATTTTGAGTTTTTTTCATTTTGTTTTAAAATAATTTTGAACTCTTAAAGATTCTGTCGTAATTATTTAATTGCGGTTAATTGACTAAAATGTCATCCTGAGGTTAATTAACTGAAGTTAATTGATTCAGAAGACAATAAATTGTAAAAAATAATTTAAGGCTTATTCTTTGAAATCTATCTAATCACTTACATTGACTTTAGATTCATCGTTTTAAAGTAAAGAAGTTATATATTTTTCACAAGAAAATTTTGTTCAAAATATTTAGAGTCTCTTACCACCAGCATCACAGAGTTTCAAGTAACTTATTAAGAAAGATTTTGAATTTTAAAACACAAAATTAAATCTTTTTATATTATTTCATAAATCTTTCCCCCTTTTTTAAATGCACTTTACATTGAGGAAAAAAAAACTTGTAGAAGCAAAAGCAAAATAATTGTCACTGAAATTTTTTTCAATGGATTTTTTCCATTGAAAATTTTTTTAATGGACTGAAATTTTTTTCTTGTTACGTTAACGAAATTTTAGCATTATTTATTTCTGATTCAAGAAAAAAAATAGCATTAATTACTTTGAATTAATATTTTATAATTCACCACAAATTCAAACTCTTTTTTAGAAGATCTTTAACACTCAGAAAAAAATATTGCGAAGTAAATAAGAAAGCAAAAATTTTTAATGTTTAAACTTTTCTCAATGGAATTTTAAGGAGTCCGCCGCTTCATTGACTTTTCAAGAGAACTTTAACACCATTAATTTCCATTTCTACCATGAAAATAACATTAATTACTCCTTCTCGCTAGTCAAGCAGACGCGGCAGAACAACAAATAGCATACATGTTATAATGGCCCAAAACAAAGGGTTCAATCAACTACATAACAAATACAAGATAATTTCGGTCACATTCCTCCATTTATCATTACAAAGACACCCCGTCGTTCTGAAACGACTTGAGCTTCTTTTACCCGGGTATTCTAACTTTGCCCCATTATTCCCGAACCACCCTTCGCCTGAATACCAAAGCCGTTAAAACACAATGGAGCCAAAGTAATGTTAGAGTCAATGTTATCTCTATTGGTTTTAAAGCCTTCTTCCTCCCTTGCTTTTTTCCAAAATAAAGCTAATTAAAAGGCTTAAGCTCATTTTTCAGTGTCGCGCTCGAAAAATGGCTCACAACGCCATTTTCAAAAAGGTTTTATGCTTGAAAAAAGATTAAATGAATCAAAAAAGAAAAGGGAATTTTAGAAAATAGGGGGAAAAAAAGATTCTAAACAATTAATAATTGTTCCCTGATTAATGGTCTGGTTAGAGAGCTTTTTAGAGGGAAGATGTGTGTGTAAGCATGGAAATAATAAGAAAAAATAATTCTAGAACATTTAAGCTTTCGTTCTAGATCGTTGCATTGGAAGAGAATGTGTTATCGTAACGTCAGGCTTGAGAAACTTGTTTATTTTAGTTTACTTCATTTTGTTAACATGTTTTTTTGTCCTTTTCACATTGTTTGTTTCATGGCAGAAAGTGGAAGAAATGACAAAATTCTACATTTGCATAGTTTAAAAAATAATTATTTTTAGAAAAGTTAGCAAAATTTTTTTGGAAATTGGTTGAGTATTAAAATTCTTTTAAACTGGCACATTTGATGACTTTGTAATTATTGTTTACATGAAATATGGGGATCACTTTACAATTTATTTTAATTATTCTACTAAGTTGTTGTGTGTAAGTGATATTTACAATTTTTTGTGTTTCTATAAATAATTAAAAGTGAAAGGCTAATTTAACATGAACAATATTTTTCGTTTCTCCTATTTATTTGGAAAGTGCTATTATCTTAGACAGTGTATGTTAATCCCTTTAATTTAACTTTGTATTATAGTTTATCATTTTTTATACAGTTCCGTATGTTTCTGAAATATAAAGTAACATTAGTCTGTTTTGTTTCACGTGATATTTTAAGCTCCATGTTTGATTTTTTTAGAATTTTTATCTAAAAGAGCAAGCGAAAAGCAGGGAAATAATTATTCATAATGTCTAAGTAAAGAACGGAAGTTCCTTGAAAAAGACGATTTCCATACATGGGAAATAAGGAGCAAGCCCTTTATCATTCTATTACAGTTCGTAGAATCTTGTAAAGCACTTATCAGGAAATAATAGTAAGGAACAATCTGATACAAATACTTAAAATTTTATGCCAGATGTCAAAAAAATGTCATACTTAATACTGCAAATTCCCAGCCCATCAAATCATTTGAAATATATGGGATGTGAATGATATGCTCTTATATATCAGATATATAAGAATATTTTAGATGTGATATGTCTTATGTATGACGCACATTAATTATATATTTAACTAAGGATGATTTTAGAAGTATCAAATTTTCTGGCATAAATTATGGTAATATATGGTTTTGTACTGGATCGCAAATTTCACACTTAACTGGTAATGAAACCACCCTCGATAAATAATTGTTACTCCCTTCCTTCAAATAAGTAATGTAAACATTTTTCGCACTGAACTGCTTTAATTTCTAAGATCAATATAATATTCAGAAATGCCAAATATTAAAAACGAGTAAAAATGTCTTACTTCTTTTTACTCACTCAATAATTAAGAAATTTTCACTATGCCTTTCAAACCAATTAACTTAATTCAGCTGTTTTTAATATGTAATTCCGCTATATGTAAATAAAGGGTAATTATAAAATAATTTAGACGATATATTATCATCTCGAGAACACACCGTTTGAAATCATGGAATAAAATTTTATACATCGACATTATAATCTATGTACTCAAAAATCATATCAAAAACGATTGCGTAGTTCTCACGTTTACAATAACAGTGACAAAATTTAGAAATTTTAAAATTGTAACTCAAACTTTCTTTAGTCTAAACGTCGCTCAAATTTTGTATTTTTTCATGTATAATTACAATTGTGTTTGAGTAAACGAATTTTGCGCAAATATTTTTCAACTCGCTTTAAAAATTCTAGAGATATGTTGAAATACTCAAAAAGTGAAAGTAACATCAATGGGTCTAAACTTTAGTCCACTCTCTCAACCAAATTATTTACCATAGTTTTTAAATTGCTACCTCCCCCTATTGTTTGGGAGAGTGGTCATAAATCAAAATTCATCGAAAAAATTTCCGGTCCTTCAGCAAAAATACTCCTAAATATCTGATTTTGTAGCTTAAAATATCATCTGCACTAATTAATTTTCACAGTTGAAGTCACTCCCTTAAACCATTAAGATTGAGTTTTAGAATGTGAAGATCAAACCATTAAATCAAAAATTATTCATTGTTTTGAGCACGGTATATAATTGTATTTCTTTTATTTTATTTAGAAAATTTAAGAGTTTCAAAGATAAAAAGAAAAGGTATTGCAGAAGACTAAAATAGGAAATCTCTCTTAGATAAGATTAAAAAGACACTCCCATAATGAATATCCACTAACTTAGGAATCAGCAACAACAGCATGATAATAACTGATTATCATCAGGGCAAATACACACTAATCAGTAAACTATCAGAAATAAGGATAAGCGTAGACTTTTTTTTTTATGAGACGAGACTGTTGCTAGACAACCATGGAGAAAAACTTGGTATCTCAGGGAGAAATCTAAGAATTTAACTAAGCTCTTGAAAGTTGCCCATTAACGGGAAGATTTTTGATAAAGTTTTTGTTAAACATCCTTGCAAGATAAATAAGCCTTATCATTGTTCTTTTTTCCAACTTCGATAATTTTTTTTTCTTTTAAAAGCAATATATTGCACAAAAATAAATAATTACGATCATGGCTAATTTCAATTTTGGAATAAGTTTAGGAAAAATAATGGAAAGTTAGAAAAAGTGTGATTTAATTTCCTACCTTAGAACGAAGAATTGTCAATCGCTTTATAAATTTAAGTTAAGGAGATTTTGAACACTGTAATGGGTAGCGATAATGGTCAGGAACGTATTATTGATTTCGAAAATGAAACACTTGTTTACACCCAAAACCACAGTGAACCAGTTTCTGATTCAAAAGGTTTCAAAATGAAAGAAAATGTGGCTGATACATTTTTTAAGATCACTGATGGCAAAAAAATAGAGATACAAATTCTATTAGCAAAAGCACTGACACAAACGTTAAATTTACTGATTTGTGATTTATGTTTAAGCTCCAGCTTAAATTGATTGAAAGTATAACCAACAAATAAAAACTTATTGTTATTCTCCAAACAAATTCAAGTAGTGTTTATTATTTCCGTACCTTTGGGATACTTTTAAATCTTAATACAAAACAATAAATTAAAATTTCATTCGTGCATAAATCATTGTTATATAGCAAATACGAGTATGTTGTTTTATGGGTCTTACTGACCTTATGGCCAAGCATTCTTCATTTCATGTTGAATTTTGTTGTCAATTAAGATGTTTATGTGTTAAAGGGTTTCATTGGATGTAGAAAAAATTCATATTAATTCCTATGAATACCTTTTATTAAATTGTTTATGAAAGGAAAACATTGAGATTTTAAAACTTCATTACTTTATTGGGATTACAATATTTTTACTTATTTTTTAATACTCAATTACTTATTTGTGTCGTCTGAGCATTTTTTCTCTGTTCGATCACAACATTTTTTTAATCCCTTTCGAAAACACTGCAATGGGGAAAATTCAATGCTTCGTATTTACAGTATTTTTATATATTTACACAACTGCATGCCTCCATCTTTATTATTAATTTGTTTTTGTAATAAATTTTACAATATTGCACGTATCTATTAGATTTGTTGTGCAATAATATAATAGATGTAAATTCTGATGTAGATTATTTACAAAAGAGTGCCAGTTTTTATTGGTTAATTATATTCGTGAATTTGTTTTATATCATTTCATTTCTTTAATCAAATTCCTCTTAACTTAATGTATGTTTTCGGATAGATTCTGTTATGAAATAAATTGTTATTGGGACTACTTTTTAATTAAAAGCTTCATGAAAAACTGAAAACGAAACTAATTATTCAGTTTCAGTCTCGACAATATTGGAATAAACGGAATAAATGAAAACATGAAGAAATGAAAATTTTTTGATAGATGGAATCCTTTAAATTTAGTTTCAAGAAAGCATTTTCCAACATTCAGAAAGCAGTCAGAATTACTTTTCCACTTAGTTTTTGCTGTGCAATTATGCCTATAAAGCTCATATCGTTATCCAAATATTTTACTGAGCAATTAGGGTTTACAAGGGGTCCATACTGATTAATACGAAGTTATTCTACAAATAGCTAAGTTATTCTGCAAATGCTTAAAATTCCGAATCAAATTACGATATAATATACCGGCACTTTGGATGCATCATTAGTAAAATCCTTTTTTAACGTAAAATATTATACCGTGACTTTTTGAGTAATATTTATTACTTGGAATGATTCATTAATTTTCCGGTAATATTTCTTGTAAAAATTACTGCATATCAGATTTTTTACTGCATTTTTAAGCACTTTTTTCTGTATCATGCTCCGGTAAAAATATATTTTACGATAAAAATTATTAGCATCCTAAGTGCCCGTTCTTTTCCCGTAGTTTGATCTAGAGTTTTTACAATTGCGGTGTAATCAACTGATAAAATGACCCTTTCTTCGGGATAGTTTAACATTTAAAGCATTACAATTACTCGAGAAAAATTACAAATGGGGAAAAAAATCTGTCATTACTTAATGTTTATATAAAGTACATGAATATACATCATTTTTTTTTCTTGATTAGTAATTAAAAAAGGATAATATTTTTCTAGTGTTCAATAAAATTAATAAATTCTGTAAAAAATGTTAAATTTAGTAGATAAAATATCACTCGTAGAACAGAATTAAAATCAAGTCAAAGTTTCTCACAATATTTATTCCAGCACATTCTTACAATTCTTGCAGCAGTAGAGGAAAAACACAATATCGAATGACATTATTCTTAAAAACTTTGCTTGATTACAATATCTGAAAGTAACAGCAACAGTTTTAAAGGAACCAGAGCAAAATAGTAAGGTTGATAAGAAAATATAATATATTCATATATAAAGAAAATAATAGAAGATTGATAAGAAACAAAATTAATAGCAAATAATAAGAATTTTGCAAATATAAATACTCTCCCAATTATCATTATTTTTTTTAAAAAATACGTTAGTTCAAATCTTTATTGAGTTTAAAAAAGCATAAACGGATAAAAGTATATTTTCTAAAAAAACGGAAGGATCAAAAACATCCTGCATGGTCTTTTTTTTTCAAATTTTAAGCTTTTTTGTACGTTGTATCTTGTATTATTATTGCCTTTAAGGTAATTGTCTTTAATGTAATCATAAATTATGAAAATTGGAAACTATAATTACTATTCTAATTATCATTATTTTTAAATGCGTTACTCTGTATGTTTTTGAAGTTTAAAATAATAAGTATATTTTCTAAAAAAAATCTATAGAGACTTACTGAACAAAGAAAAAATTTTTCAAACATTTTTTCCCCAGCTCACTTAAAAATTAATATGTGACCACTTTTGCACTGATTTCTTTAACTAAAGTTATATATTAAAAGTGATAATTACAGACAACCTTGCTATTTTTCATTTCATATGACATGAATGAAACTCAGCAAACACTTATGTTACTAATTTAAACTTGAAAATGTTAAGAAAAGTTCTCGTTGTTAAAGAGTATTTAACCGAATAAGAGTAAAATAAGCATAATTTCATTTACAACTGCCACAGATTTCAAATACCTTTAACTTAATCGATACTTAATAACTGATTTAGAGATCAATACAAAATTTTTATAAATTTTTTAGAACATGCTTAATTTTAACACTTCCTTCATCTATGTTGATTCTAAAATACCTTCTCCTTCTATACTGCCTGAAAAATTCCTATCTTTTAAAATAAAAATGTATTAAATATAACACATTCAAAATGTGCCGAAATAAAAAAAACAATGAGAAATTTTTAATTACAATCAAAAACATCTTGAAAAATTTGCATTATTAAATGCATGTTAATGCTTAATCTAAAGAATAATTTTTATACTTCATTTTATTTCGAATGAATCTTTAAACACTGCAATTCACGATAAAATAAATTAATCTGGATGAATGCTCGTAAACATTAACTTGACAGAAAACTACTTTTCTGATTATAGAAAAACTAAACAGCAAGTTAGTCATGATTTATTCAAGCCTTATGAATGTCAAATGAAATAAATATTCACCCATTTCATTTATTTGCTAATGAGTTTTAGAGAATAAAAGAGATTTTCTATGAAAACTAAATCTCATCTTAGAGAACTTAAGAATAATAATAGTTGGTTATCTGTCAAGCATAAAGCATATTTAGCTTTTATGGGATTCACTTGATTGCAGAATTCTTTCCGTCACTCTTATTTATTGATTGGCCAGAGTTGCGCTATAGAGATTGACAATGGAATGTATCAATGTCGGTGAAAACTGATCTATAGATTAAAGAAGATACGGGAAAAAAACCTCAAAGATAATAAATTTGAGTAAGATTTTATATTTCTGTCCATTTTTTACGATAATAACGTTTTATGCCCCATTTAAAATGAGTATAATGTTGCTATGCGAGTCTTTGGTCAAAGTATGGAAGTGTTACAGTTTCTAGTAAAATAATTGAAATGATTGAATCTGCTTATTAAGTGATTTGCATTATTATAGTTTTTTTTAAAGCGATAGGCGTGGTCATGATTAATAACGATGAAAAGGCTGAAAAAAATGATTATTTTTTTAATGAAAAAGATTTTTCATGAGAACTGAATCTCATCTTAGAGAATTTAAGAATAAAAATAGATTGTTAATTGTCAAGCATAAATTATATTTCTATATAATATATATATATATATATAATATGTAT
>NC_092208.1:22946953-23007949 GCF_043381705.1 Parasteatoda tepidariorum | reverse complement strand
TTCATATGTCTATTTAATTTCCCTTTGTTTTATCTTCATTTTGAACTTTTATATATATATATATATATATATTATATGAAATAAATTTTCAGTAAAATAATTTATATTTATCTTTTACATTATCAGTATTGAATTAATAATATTTATTACTATTATTACTTTACTGTAGTAACTTAAATGACTACTCCTTAGCTCTATTTTTAATAATTTTTGATACAGTTACCAGGCTTATAGTTATTATTGATAAATTAAAGTATATTTTTATTAATTGCCAGATAAAAGAAAATAAAAATGGAAATTAAATTATTTTTTAAGGAAATTAAACTGTTATTTTATAAATAAAATTAAAATCTCAAACACTGAAAATGCTAAAAACATCCCAAGTGAATATAATGATAATATTTAAGTAATTGTCTACAATGCATTTAGATGATTAATTATTAAAATGTAAAAGTAAATTATTACTTGTGTTTCTTTGTTAAAGCAAATCAAAAATAAATAAGACATAATACAAAAAATGCATAGTTCGTCTTACGAACAAAAGGAAAAAATATTTTTATGTGTCTGACATATAAATGAATTGGTAAAATAAATAACTGAGGTTTTTACTGCCTTCAATAAACACAAGCTTCTATTTTAAAACTAATTTGTGAATATATTAATATTTATACATTTCAAGAAAAGCATATTAGTATTCTTATTGAAAGATTTCTTGGAGATTAAATGTATTAAATATTTTATTTTTAATTTGCTATTTAAGTATTTTTAAGTTAATAGGATTAAAAAATCAGTGATTTTTGTTCGTAACTTGTTTAAACATGTGAAAAAAATCAATCTACGTTAAAAATAGTTTTTTTTCATTTTGAAATGTATTAAAAATTTCTTATTAACCTTACTATCTGCATACATTTGGTAATTTGCTCATGTTCTTTAGTATTCTCACGATCTAAGCGCATGCGCATAGAGACTGACACGTTACACCACTTTGACGAGATACTAACAAAATCTGGAATGCATATTTTTATGTTGTTATGAATGATATATACACAATAATTTGTTCTATAGAAATGATAAGGATATTCTAAGTAAGGAATACAGGCATAGCACATTATTTTCAATGATTTTGATAAGAATATTAAAGTAAACAAACGTAATAATAATTCATTTTTGAAGAAAATCCAATATTCAAATCATCTCCAAAAAGTAAAACATCGAATAAAAACTGGTGAAGTCGATATTTTCAGAAATGAATGTCCCCTCAATTACTTTATAGCTTGATTTAATTCGAAGTAACTTTCTGTTTGGAAAAAAAAATAAAAATTATTTTCCAAAATTTCAATTTTAAAGCTCGTTTCCTCCAAAATCTGGGAGATTTTTTAAATTTATTAAATTATAATTACATTTACAATTTTGAATTTAAGATTTATTTGTTACGCAAACTTTTTTTGTAATTTAATACCGCAATAAGCCATTTAGCTCTAATATTAGGTTTTTTTTAAACATTTTTTTTATGTTCAGATACTGACAAGTGCACGTGCTCTTTAAATTTTTGGCTGAAAAATAGTTTTAAATGAACACAATATTTCAAATGAACCTTTTTTAACCATTGTTTTACTAACCTGATAGTTCGGATAACAGATAAAACAAAATAGCCTCTTTTATCATTTAAACAATTTTTCCATTTACAGTAGTTTACCTGAAAGTAAACATTAGTTGATAAATAAAGTTTATATTTATAGCAGCAAATTTCTTTTTATTTCTATTATTCTTTATTTCCATTATTTCTTTTATTCCATTACTTCTTTTTTCTATGCAATAAACTCCCATTCTATTCAACATCAATGCTTGTGAAAAAGGGTGGGAGAATATTTCAAGTATATTATGTTGTAAACTTCAATCTTTTTTTTAAGTAAGTATATCTACTTAAAGCTTAAATCTTTGTCTTTCAATTATTAAGCTCTCATCGCATTCAATAAAACAAAAGGATAGCTGCAAAATTTTCTGAATTTAAATAATAAATTAAAGGATATAATAAAATATAACCTAATAACAAAGGCGTTTTATCACGTTTTAGAATTTTACGAGTATGGGTATAAAAATAATCGACTACAAGGAGTTCAAATAATGAGGAACCTGCACGTTTTTTTTTTAAATTTTTGAACCGGAACTCTTTTATGACTATGGACACCAATTTCAGTTCAATGGAGTTACTGTTATTTTGTAATTAATGTTTGAAATTCGCACAAATAGCCCCACCCACTAAAACGCAGCTACTATCCCACGAAACATTTTCTTGCCTCCTGCTGATGTCAGAATTCTGGATCGCTACGAGATCCATATCACCTTCGAATAGAGCAAAAACTCGTGCCGTACCAAATATTAACTATCCGTAATGTATTGCACAATGTTGCAACAGCTACTTATTTAACAAACCAAATAAAATACTTTTTTTTTATATGAAATGGAGATGAAAACAAGAATGATGGAAAGTCAATAAACGTGATGGAGAAAAAAACGCAAACTGTTTGCAACTTCTTTATCATTCTGTTGTGGAGACTATTTTATGGACTTTATTTCATTTCAATATTGTAAGATTCATTTAATTTTGATAAGCTTCTCTGAATGAATCATTGATCACATTGAATTAAAACGTTTATTAAATGCCCTTAAAAGCACTCTTCTTTAGCGGACTGCATCTGGTAAACATGTTTTAGCCAATTGAAGCATTAATTCTTAAAATTCAACTTTCGCGTTCAGTTTATGATTCTGAATAAATTCAATATTCAGATCAGAAACATCATTACAAATGAAAAATTATTTATCTTACTCCTCTGCTTGCATCATATCAAAAAGTCAACACAATTTTGGCCAAATAAATAAGATATAAAAAAAAATCTTTGTACGCTACAATACTTTCCTATATGGCAAGCTTTGATCGGCTCCTTCCGTTCACTTTACATGTGAATTCTGACGTCATAAACAATTTTGACCTCTTTTTGTGACGACTGAAGTAAGTTTCGTTTTAAGTTAATTTCTACGCATAATTTGAAAAAATTCGTCTGAATTTAATGCTGAAATGACTTTTGAGAGTTTTAAGAGATGTTCTAACTAAAATAATCAGCATTATAATTAGTATTTCATGGCTATCCAACGCATTCAGGTTCCTCGTTATCGAAGTTATGGGAAAACAATAAAAGAAAAATGGAAATATGAGAAGGATGTATGGTTTGCTACGTTCTGTTTATGCCACTGGAATATTTCTTCCTACCAAGTTCAAAAAACAGTCACAAAGATTAGTAACATATAGCATACTTAATTTTAAAAAAATCTTTAACAAGTTACCAGAAATGGCAGCAATAAAAGTGGTAGAGTCTGAGAACAAATTTACCGCAAACGTGCAACATGTTCGATTTGAATAGCCTAACAAGCAGGATTAATTTTTTACAGTTTCTTCCACCCAGTAGTGCCACCTGTTAATGAAATTTGTAACTAATTTCGAAAATTTGCAGCAGTAATTATTCTGATTTCTTAAGCAAACCGTAAGTTTCAATCTCTTTTCGTGTTTCGTTATTTGTTTTTAAAATCAACAGGGGGACAACCTTGATTTAAGTTAAACAATGTTTTCTTTCTTCTTTATTTACTTCCAGATTACGCTGACTTACCCAGATTTGATACTTTGAAAAATATTTAATAATTTTCATAAAAAAATTGTATTATCTTCTTTTTAGGTTATATTTTAAAATTTTAGCTGGAAGACAAATCTAATGTATAAATGGTATTTTACGAATTCAAATAAAATAAAACAATTATTTATTTCTGCGCATTCCTTAATATAATATCCATATCAAGAAAAATACATATCACCTTTATTCAAAAGATGATCTTTTAATATACGTAGAGATATATGTATATGCTGGCGCAAATCGAAAGTTTAAACATAGAATAAAATGCAACTGAAAGGAGAAAGTATATACACTTATTTTATCGATAACATAAATAAATTGCTATGTACGATAATTTCAGCATTCATTCGAAGATGTCTCTAAAATTGTTTGAACAATGAGCTTGAAGTGTGAAAAATCAATTTTCGGTTCATTCACAAACATAAATTAAAATTCATTATTTAAATCCTGCTGCAAATCAGCACCAACGTTTGAAATTATAAATAGTTATAATGCTCGGTAGCTCCTTTCTTTCAGAGGATTGTATGAATTCGTCTCTTATCCAGCACGCATCAACGAATTAAGAGCCAGAGCAGGCATACAGTAACTGTAATAAAATTGAATGTTGTCTGATGACTGGCTGATGAGGGATGACTTTTTGATAGCCTCCGTCTGCTTTCTTTTCTTTCCCCACCTTGAAAAAAAATTAGTTAATGTTTTACTTGCATAAAGTTAGCACTAAATCTTTTCACTTATATTTATTAAAACATAAATTAAATTAATTCTTATAATTGTTATAAATTATATTATTTCTATTTTATGCCTGTCGTCAAACAGAAAACTCAGTTTTGAGTATTCTAGAACCAATGTTCAATACCCTAGTCTAGTAATTTTGAGCCCAATCCAGAAGATAAGGGAACTCCTGAATCAAGTATTAAGATAAATTTGCCTTCGTAGAAGACTTTTTGATTATATAATTCCACAATTGCGTTACAAGGAACGATAAACCACGAAAACCTTCCACGGTTAGCCTGACGGGAAGGAGACTTTTTTTTTCTTTCCTCCAAGCCCTGAGCATGTACCTAGGTTATGAAAACCCTTAACCATATAGCCCAGGACTTGGCCGCTGGTCCAGCTCCGCTCCAGCCTAAATAACATAATATTTAAAAAAAATTAAAAATTTTTTTAAAAAAAAAGAACAGATTTTACTGAAAGTGTGGAATTTAAGAAGAAATAAGACAAAAAAATATTATACATGTGAAGTGGGTATACATGTGAATACATGTGAAGATAGTCATTATCCGCTAAGAAGTTCATTACTGTTATTAATCTTTTGTTTAAAGTATTGTACGGAAAGGAGACTCTAACCCATGATCCGTCTACTACTGAAAATATTTTTCGTCAGCACTGTGATCAGTGCGAGTCGGGTTAGCAATTCGTATCAACCAGTCATCTCTGAGATTCGGACCCTGAGTAAGCCATTGGAAGTGAGCACTCTATCCCCTAAGCCGTCACGGCAAAAATTATATTGATTCTAGTAAAATAGTGGATTACTGTAACAGTCCGTTGTGGTAGAGGGTGGTATTAGAGTTTAAGTCTCCACAATTTTGTGATTAACAGCACGATGTTGGCAAAGAGGAAAAGACTGCGCAAGGACTGCTTTTACTCACTAAACAAACTAGTTAAAGCTGAGTTGCATTCTGGGACAGAACCCTTAACCTTTAATATAGCAGCACAGTGCCTCAACTATTATTGCATCGCAGTTCCATTCATTGAAAGATATTTTAATGAACTTTTCGAAGAACTAGAAATAATTTTGTAATTAACCTGATTACTGAAATTTTTATTACGTTCATTTCTATGTAGAACTAAAGGCATTGGAGCTGAGAACTAAGCGTCGTCATAAACGAATAAAAGTTTACGAGAAAAACATTTTTCTAACATGGATTGCAGGATAAATTATCTTTACAGAACAAAATCAAATATATAAAGGAAAGTATATTTTTTTCATGCTTTAAAATTATCAAATATTTAAATTTTTATACGGGAAACTTTATTTCGATGCAAATATCGCTTTGAATATCACATCATTGTTAAAGCTAGATAAATAAGATGGATACAAGAAATTTGAAATAGATGCATTTGTGAATAAAGTTCAAGTTTTATGAACTAGCGCATTCTTTTTACTCTACAAATTACCAATGGTATATTTATTTATTTTACGGTATAAGTTTTCGTTCCAATGGACTCGACTTATTCTCAAACTTTAACTTATTTATTTATTTGACGTATTGACAGAATTATTGTGGTTTCCTTTCGTTTTTTTACTGTATTTGTTTGTCTAAGCTTATTTCTCTCATTGTACAGTTATTTTGAAAATCAAAAACAAGGAGCTTTAATAAAATTTTCCGAGCGATTTGGTTTTCCCATTGAGTTAAAAACTGGGTAAATTTTAATATATTCCGCATAGTCCTTTTTGGGTGTAATATCCATAAAATCCATTTTTACCGTAAATAATTATACAATAATTTTTACAGTGTTTTAATTGAATAATCGAATTTTTATACCATAATTTGATCAAGTTTTAAGAGTGCATGCTACCGACAAATATATTTTTTGAAAACAACTAATTATTTTTTAAGCATAATTATAATAAATATGAAATATATTTTTAGTAATAGCTAGAAATAATATTTATTTAATTGAAACGGTGCTTTATTTAATTAAAAGGGGCTTTAATCACAAAATTAGAAATATTCGTCAATTATTACTCATTTATTTATGTAATTTTAAAGTACCCAAAGAGAAGCAAGCCCAAAGAGAAGAGAATGCGTACCTTTTACCCAAATCGATCCCATATAATTTGACTTATATATTACAGCTGCCTTATATAGTGGAGAATACATCATTTATTATGAGTCAAAACTTACTTTGTTCTCTGAATTCGTGATCGGAAGCTGCAGCTGCTGCAATTCCTCCAAGTGTACTTGCTTTATCAAGAAGCTCAGTGGACAATTCTGACTTTTTCGCAGCTGAAACAATAACATATTTATTTTGACTCAAATTTAAATCTTATCCAAATAATTTTAGAAAAATGGAGTTTTGTGTTCATGAATACTTAATTTCTAGTAAAGTGATAATTTTAAAAGAAATTATTTGAAGATAAATTAAATATTATTGTGAACTAAAAATCGGGAATACTTAACAAAACTTTTTTTTATCTTGTTTTCAAGTTGTTTTTTCGCGGTTTTCAAGCTTTCAAAAATCTTGTGTTTCAAATAAATGAGAAATAATGTTTCTGTTCTATTTAATATCCGGTGTAAGGAATATTTAAGCTTATCAGCTCTGTTTTAAAAACCTTGACTGCATTTTTTCAAAAAAATTATTTTTTTCTTAAGTTTTATTTCTTTTCTTATAATTTAAAAATAATAATCTGAGTAATAGATTAATTCAGAAAAATCTCACTTTTTTTTAATTATTTACTTTAATTTTTAAGGAGTTTTTTTTATAAATTTTCTTCAAACGTTATGCAAGGGAGGAAAATATACATGATATATATGATATTTTCTAATATTTTATTTCGATTCTTTCATAATTTAAAAATAATTATCTCAGAAACACATTGACGCAGGGATTTTCTAAGGTTTCTTAATTTTTTAATTTAATTTTTAAAGAGTTCATAATAAAAAATAATTTTAAAGACATTTTTAGAGACATTCATAAGATATCATGTAAGGAAGGAAAACATACATAATATATATGATTTTTTTCAAACACGTCATTTCTTTTTTTATGATTTAAAAATAATTATCTCAGAAATAGAGTAACTCAAGAATTTTTCAAAGAACTTCTTTTTCATTTTCTACTTTAGTTTTTAAATAATTTTTTAAGAGGTTTTCATAAAATATCATACAAGGAGGTAAATATACAGCTTTCACTTTTGCTTCTCTCAAAAAAATAATGATAACGAAAAACTAATGTATGAATTATTATTATATTTAAACATTAAAACTTCTTAATATTGAAGCATGATATTTTGCGTTGCACCAAAAGTTAAAAAAAAAATAATATTATCAGTTAATGTCCTTAAAAACTTCATATATTTACAAGCATTTTCGTTATTCATATTAAGGATCAAAATGACGCAAAAATTCAAAAAAAAAAAAAAAATACAGACAAAAGCAATTTTTTGTGGGTTTTTTCCCTTTAATTTACAAATACTGTACCTCACTCACATCTTAGGATTGTGTACTATCTCAAAACTCACTGTAAATCATTTGTAATGAAATTTTTATTTCTTGAATAAGCGTGCTTTTTACCGAACATAAAAAAAAAAATTAATCTACTGATAGGACGCCACTAGATGTTATTTTTACTTCCAAGAGAAATCTTAGTTTTTATTCGAATCAATTTATAAATACCGAATTTGTACGTAAAACAGATTTAACTATCTAAGCCGATTATTATAAATATAAATAATTTTTAAACTATTAGTAAAATAAAATTATGTTTTATTTACTAATCTTGACAAGCATTTAGACTGATTCAATCAACTTAAAATATGTCCATGCGCTTCTGATTTGATTCAATTCCTTTAAAAGTAGAACTTGATTAGATGTGAGAGACATAGATTTAGTAATCAAGATAAAATGTTTGGTATTATAATAAAATTAGCTAAAATGCATAATAGAACTTTTCCAAAATAGTAAAAAAAAAAAAAAAATATGAATGCTATTAGAAATAAAAAAATAAAAAGATATCGCATTTTTTCACCGTTTCTCCTTTTTTACTAAAGAAAAAGCATCGTAGTTGTCTCGTCTTGTTTAAGTTAATTTAAAATGATGTAACAAAACACGCAGGAGGATTTATTTAAATAAATTTTGTAATCTCTCTATTGAAATTGAATTAAATTTAAAGTATTTATTTAGAAATGGCGAATTTGTAAATAATTTCATTAATAGAATTAGTTTTTCAATTTGGTTTTAGCAATAAATCTCTAAACTATGCGTAATTTGCAATGTTTTGCAGCATGATTTTTTTTCATAAGGAACGGCAACAAAAATGCTTTGCGCCGTGGGAAATGGGAAAAAAATGAGGGAAAATTAGTAATATCTCAAACATAGCTGAAATAAAGTTAAAAGCAATAAATGTAAATGTATTTAATTATTAGTTTGTATTCAAACCAAAGTTTTCAAATATTTTTTTTGTTGATCCTGAAAAAAAATTCAATTTTGATTTTCTATTTTGTTTTGTTAGAAATTTCTTACTAAAAGTATTGCTTTCTGGAGAGATCCTTTGATTTTGGTATATATATATATATATATCTCACCGAAACAAATATAATGATCATACTCACAATCATTATCTTCTTTTAATAAAGAATGTTTCCAACTATTAAGTGGCAATTTCTCACTCGTCGTTTGTTGACTTCCTGTAAAAAAATAAATAAATAAACTAACTTTGATAAATATAAAATAAAAATTAGCAAAATAATGTACCTTATTTATTCAAACTAAAACTTTTGCATAAAACAAAGTTTAGAGACATATCAGTAAAAACGCGGTGCCTTAAAAATTCTATTATCTTTAAAAGTAAATAAATAAATGGAAATTTAATTTAGGAAAAGCAAATCTGCTGTTTGCTTTCATTTTTTAAAAATCGGTGGATAACTTTTGTCTCTTAAAATATAATAAGTTGACAAATTAACTATGAAATGGCGCATTAAGGATAGAAAACCAGACACTCGCATCCATGTTTGCAATTAAGATCCATTCTAAGTGATTTCTTTGTTAATTATTATTTATTTAGAAGAGACAAATTGATTGTCCTTTAGTAAAATTTCACGTCTAAATTTCCACCAGACAGTGATGTGGATATAAAAATGTCTTTAATTACGGTATTTATGATAAATGTTAAGTGATTATAAATGAATGTGCATTTTTTGAGTAACTATTTGAACGCTTAATACATTAATTTCTCTGTGTTTTGGGTTGGGTTCAAAATTGGCAAGTTAAAGTTTTTTTTATCGAGCAATTTCTGAAACATCGGTCATAAAATAAAGTAGTTCAGATGAGATTTCTACGCTTTCTTTAAAATTAAAAATGAAAATATTTCAATTTAATTAATTACCAGATAAATTTTTATTTAACTATAATATTATTATTACTATAGCTATATGTCTGTTGTGGAAATATTAATGTAGTTTATAGAGAACGTCTTACAGTAAGAACAGGTTGAAAGGAAAACAGTAAGAAGATAAGTTTTATTTTCTTTGAAAAATAACGCAAATTAATTCATTTTTGATTATCTTTATGTATTTTTTCCATCAACATTTTGTTATCTATGTATAAAAAATTAAAATCTTACCCTCAGTTTTGCTTGTATATTGAGGAGCAGGTGATGATGTTGTGGTTGGACGTGGAATTTCTGAAATACAAAAAAATAATTCGACTGAAAACAAGCACATTAATTGATTTTTTACCCTAGTGACTAGCAATTAGAATACAGTGCATTTTCTATATTATTAAGCAATTCTTTTGCAAACTTTTCGGGTGTCAAATATAATTCAACAGCCTCTAATTTATGTTATGATTTAAAATGAAATCATTGTTCACATTTAATTAAATCATCATTGTTCACATTTATTTAAATCATCATTGTTCACATTTATTTAAATCATCATTGTTCACATTTAATTATTTTAAAGCGGAATGCAACACACTGTGTGGTTATCTTCAAAATTACTACTCTGTTATAATCAGATTATTGTTCCTTCTGGTTTCAAGGATGTGGTAAAACTTGGTATATACGTATTGTGGAACACTGATAAAAATCGTTCAATAGACCAATAGGTGGCACTTTTCAAAGTTTTCGAGATAGTCACCGACTTTAATATTTCTAATTAGGAGAGGGAATTAAATGAGAGGGGAAAAGCGGATTTCAAAAGAGTTGTATTCACACTAGCACTGCTCGTCATATTGCCCCAATAGTTTATGGCTTCAGTTCGTGAAGTCATTTAAAGCTTGGCATATATTTTTTTATCCGAAACGGCATAGTTGTGATACTCGCAACCGGTTGAAAAAGTTTTTGACTTCTAAAGCAAACATAACACTTTTACCTATACATATGAGGAGTTTCTCTTCATTTGGCGTAACTGGGTTGAAATAACACGCAACTCTTTTAATCATGATATAAAAAATGAATCAACTGAACTCTGCTTTCCCCATCTGATACACTGGATGACAAACTCAAGCACTATCCATCTCTAGATGGCTCTGCAAAATCATTTAAGTTACATTTTAATTACGTTCATTAGATGTGACTTAAAGCTCAGTTAAAACTCAATTTAAAGCTGCTTGGTTGCTATTCAAGAAACGTTACATGATTTTATTGGGAAAATTTAATTTTTCTCTTATAAGGTTACATGTTAATACCAGGAAGGTTAATGACTTTTAGTAAAGAGGTTACTAAATTCATCATAAAGGTTTACGGTTAATTCTCAAAAAGTTACTGACTTTCAGAAATTAGGTTTCTAAATACATGAAAATGTTCGACGTTTTTCTGCTAGAAACATTTGTTGTATTACTAACTGTTTTATCTTTCATGGGGAATTCTGGATTATTGCTTTTGCGTATGATTTATTTATATTTAAATTCCTTTTACGGAGTAAAAAATAATTTTAATTTGATCGAATATTAAAATTACAAACAGAATATTAAGATACTCTATTGGTAAAATATTACATATCTATCAGAATAAAAATGCTTTAAACAAATTCGAAAAATATTCAGGATTCTACTTTTTTTTTTCGCTTCTATAAAAACTTTAATCATAAAATTTTGACAATTTAAATCGAAACGATGTAAAATTTATTTATGAAATGCGTGGGCAAATATTTGGAAAGAGAGCATGTTGAAGTTAAATATATTTTGTAACTCTAAAATCTGATTTTCGAAGTTCTTTCCATTTCGAACTTTTAAATAACTGTTTTTCTTAGCCTGGAGCTATTTTACGGCTCCTTTGGGAAATATTTCAGAATATGATTTTCGCGAACATCTTTTCCAGTCGCGTTTTCCTCTTAAATCAGAAGCCATTGAAGAAAAGACGTGTAAATAATTCATTGGTTAATCCATCTTTCGTCATAAAATAAAATTGATGTGAACGTCAACTAACACGCGTGATGATTACTTGATGGAATTCATTTGAAATCTCTACTGTCTCAAAGTTTTAGGATTTTACATAGATTAAAATAAAAGTGTTTCCCTGAATTCAAATTCAAAGAAAATTTAAAAAGTTTTATTTTTTTTAATTTATAGTTTTATTTTCATAATGAAAAAGCATTTTTTACAATCAGGTAAATGATGAAACTAGTTATTTTGAAATTTATAACAAAAAAGTGTGTTCAAAATTAATTACTAATTAATTAATACAAACGGTAGCACCATAATGCCATCATTATAATATATATAATTAATGTTTCATTTTTCCCAAATTACACTTCATACTTTGTATCGTTTATAAACATAGTTGTTTTTCAAATTATGCATCTTTTTAATAATTTATTCCGAATTTTTTGCAGGAATGAACAATAGATAAAAGTTTATTTCTTTCGTTCGTGCAGAAAAAAAGAAGATACAGTGACCTCTCACTTATGCAATACCTCTTTTATGCATCTTTTTCATTTATACGACGATTTTTATAGGTCCCAGTTCATTAGGGTAGGAAAATAATGATAAACATCCTTCGTTTATGCGTCGCTTTAAAAATAAATTTTTCAATTATGCACCGAAATTTTAGGCTAACATTTTAGTTTTTTTATCCTTTAAATATTTCTTTTTCTTAAAAAAATAGGTTTTAAATTATAAATTGAAGCAATTATATAAGCTCTCCTTGTTACAGATAAGAAGAAATATGTTGTTAGATCCTATTGAATTGTGCAGCATATTATGACGTCAGGTACTTTCTTTAGAAATTCATCAAGTGATGTTTCACCCCCTTCCATAAAACTCAAATTTTTTGTGAAAAACTGTTCATTTATATGTAACTTAAACTTGTGGAGTATGAGACCGTGGTGAATGTTCTCACGAGGATGATTAAGTTCCTCCAAATCACACAGTAGTATTAGAAGCTTTAGACACTATTCGTGACTATTTACAAATTAATCCTGCTTCTGAAACTCCCTTTTCCTATTTATATTAGCTGGAAAAAACTGTTTTTGAAATACGTTGGCAAAAACAAATACAAACATGTATTAAGGATTATTTTGTAAGAAAATAAATTATCCTTAGGTATGTTGTATTTTTTTTATCGTATAATTATAGTAAATACCAAAACAGTATAAATATTAACATTTAATCTTTAGAAACATATTTATTCATATTGCCCCTGCAATTTACATTGCTTTTTAGAAGTATTTCACTTATGCGCTTTTTTCTGTTGGCCCCTTACACCAGTGCATATTTGAGAGTTCACATTGTAAGAAAATGTCATTTAATTGGTTAAAAAAGATCAAATATTATAAATTTATTAACACATACTAAATCCACATTCCTGGGAAAAACTAAAAAGTTTCTCAAAGATTTAATATCTTAATATTAAAGTAAAAACATTCCCGCAACAGCTCGTTCAGAGCCAGGTGATCATAGTTGTTATAACTCCACAATATCATAGTGGTATGATTGGGACAATGTGGACACATTGAACAGTAGCCGATTATCTATCTATTAGTTATTTAGTATTTAGAATGATTGTTTTAGAAATTAGTCATTTATTTGTAAGTGAGAATTAAAAATAATGTATGGAATAGTAAGAAAAGATACTTACTATGTATTTAAAAGGAAAAAAAACTACAAAATGTGCGTAATTATCACAGCAAATAAAGAGGCGACATTTTTTAATAAAGATGCATGAATATTATGATGATAAAAAAGTTAATGAAAATTAGATTGAAATTTAATAGATAACTTTTACAGCTGAAAAAAAAACGTTTTTGAGAAATATAAATGTTTGTTCTAAAATTGGAGAGATATGATCAGCATCCGATCTAACTTCTCAACAATGCTAAAATAAATTTATTTCATACGCGATGAATGCAGCAACATGTCAATAAAGAGAGGTGGGTACTTAAACTACTTTTCAAGCAACATTTGTATGCCTGAAATATTATTCGTCTGTCAGTTATAATTATATTAATATACTTGACATTTGAAATCAATCTAAAAATAAAAATTTGGATTAATTGCAGATGAAACTCATCATTTTTGTAATTAATATTTTTAAATAAAAAAAAATTAGCTTAAGATTCTAAAGTTGTATACGTGTACGATTATTGGTAATTTATTTATGAACAATAATGAGACAAAATAAAACAAACACATGTTACCAAATTTTATTTGAAAATTACATTTCGCGTGAAATAAAAATAGCAATCTGTTGCCTGCTTATTTGTTTCAACAAACTACTGTTGACCATTTCAAATGGTTAGTTAAATTTCAGCCAGATAGTGTGGTTTTAAGTAGTTTCAACAGGAATGTTATCCTAACTAAACAGGATTGAGGATCGGTAGATGAAACTGCAGGTTTTTAAGCTCAAATATAGTATGACCATCAAGTTTGAATGATATTTTTTTTTCTTTTTGAGCAACTTTCAAGTAGTCATAAAAAAAAACTTGCCATGGTCTGCAGATGCGACAATAAACATTACGCAGCTCACAATCAGACTTTCATCCAATGATAAAGCGTGTTAGGCTCAATTATTGTGAACAGAATCGTTAAAAAAATAATATAATATCATTAGAGTATGTTTTTGATATGATATTATCACATGAAAAAAATATATAATTGTCCTAATACTTTCAAACATAAGTATCGGTACCATTATCAACGAAAAAGAGCATCATTAACAAGTATGGACAGAAATTATAATTTCGATTGTACAGAGTCACTAATAATTTCACCAATTCCCTAAAAATCTCGATAATAATCCATTAATGGGTTTACCAATAATTTCTAATAAATTCACTAATAATTAGGTCCAAAAAGATATTTCTGTTATGTAAATTGTAAATTTATTTATAGTGTGGCTTGATAGTCTAATAATTGAACTAGTTATTTCTATTAATTTCAAATGATTTTAGTAACATTAAGTTTCAACAAGGTTCTTTTTTGTTTTGAAAGCTATGTATTCCTCTACCATATATGTTACTCGATTAGGTTTGATAGGGTTTTAGTTTTAAGAATAATTTCTAAAAAGTTCTAAATTTCCCTTATTATTAGTTCGAATGAGTTTTTTTTTTCATTCGAAAATTATATATTTATTTACATTGTAGTTTAATATTGTCTTAGGATTGTACTAATTTCATGAATAATGATAATTTCTAGATTTCCCATATTATTAGTTCCAAAAAGAACTTTTTTCTTTCCAAAACTGTACATTTATTTACCTTGTAGCTTGGTACTTTTGAATAATTGTGCTAATGATTTCGTGATTTCACAAACATTATGATTCACTTTTTATTGATAGCTATGAATTTACTTACCATGTAACTTGATAGTGTTCTGTGGCTCAATGATTTTAAGAAAAAAATTCTAACAATTTCACGATTTCGCTAATAATGAGACATTTTTAGACAAAAAAGACATATTATAAAAGGACATATTTGGTTAACATGGAATTTGATAGTTCTTAATAAACTAATGGATCCCCTGTAAAGTTTAAAAATATTAAAGATTTTAACTATAATTTTATTTAAAAAAGAATTTTTTTTGTTCTGTAAGCTGTATATTTACTTACCATTTATCTTGATAGTGCGATGATTTCACTAATAACTTCAAACAATTTCATAATTTCAAGAATAATATGTTTTAAACAAAGGACTTTTTTCTGTCTGGAAAGTGGATATTTACTCACCATATAGCTTAATAGTTCCTTCAGTTTCACCCAAGGAGTTCTTCGCGACACACGTATAGGGGCCATAATCCTCTGGTTTCAAGTTTCGAATAAGAAGATGCATTTTACTCTTATAGGATCCCGAGTCTATGAGCATGCTGTTATACTTGGAATTAGAGAGAATCATGATTCCCCCTTCTCTTGTCCAGTACGTGACAGATTTGGGGTGACTTTCCAATCCGCAGTCCAAGAGGACGTCTGTATCGAGGGGTGCTCCAACCAATTGGTTTGGAATCCATATCATCGGTGCAACTAGAATGAAGATCACGTGATTTCATGGCACAACATTTTATCAAATTATTATTTTAACTTACATATGTATCACACTACATCAAATGACAGATACATATATTAAAAAATTTAATAATTATTATAATATTGATGAAAACATTAGAACTAATCAACAATGAATTGAATTTAGAATTAAATGCGATGTTATTTGCTTATTGTAAGGATAGTGGATGCAATTTTACCTTTTTTTGAATAACCGATGTACTAATTAAAATCTTAAAATACATATGATGTATTAGTTTTCTAATTAAGGATAAAACAAAATGTAACTATTTGAGAATGTGATGTCATTCATAAACCATTTTCTGTCTTTACACCTTTTATGTTACAAATTACTCAATTAAGCACTTTTATTCTGTTAACTTAAAATTTAATCTCTTAAGTTTATCTTACTATGAAAGCTGCAAGCTAATTCTCTCTTCTTGAGAATTTTCGCTTTTGTGCTTTGAATGCTTCCAGAATTTTCGAGCCATCAACAATCAGAAATGTCACTTAAAAATTTTTACCCAGTAAAATTTATCTAAAACTTTCTTAAATTTGTCTAAAAGTAGAAGGATGGTTTGTTTTCAGAAAAGAAATGATTAGGAAAATAGATATCACCTTAGATATTGTAGAAATTTCCAATTGTTGATAAAACTGCAACGGAGATATATGATAAGGACTTTTTATAAAGCCCGCTTGCGAATTTCTAAAAGGTTGCAACTCCTAGTGAATAGGATTTTCTACCTTTTATGTGACAAAAATATAATAAAAAAATAAAGAAGCTTGAAAATAAGGGCTTAAAATTATTTCTGACTGATTTCCAGATTTTTGTGCTGTCAGCATTCCTACAAATATTTTTCCCTCTTTAAGTTCATTTAACTTTTTGCTTAAGGAAATATTTTCGCTACGCTTCAAAAACAATCATACATTTATGCTCCACTTTTACTATTATAGAAGTAATATGTTTTTGACAATTTTGCGGGATATTAAAAATACTTAGAAAATGCTTTAATTGATAAGTAAGTACGTAAATTTCTTTTAAAAAAGTATATCTATCTTTCAAATACAAAGAAATAGATTGTTTCGGATACACTTCATTCTCATGAAAAATGTGATATAAGGCAATTATCATTAATCCATTAAGCAATTAATTTTATTTCTTTATAATAAGTTAAAAGCTTAAACTAAAAATTTTGTATGCGAATTTAGTTCCGTAAACAATTACAAATCATGAATTACAAATCATGATAAATCTTAGAACATATATTTTTTATTTTCGAGAAATGAAAAAAAACTACTGTGATTATAATTATGTTTTAAACCCTTTTTAATAAAATGTGAACCACTTTATGTATCGATAAAAAGAAAAAAAAATTAGCGGGTACAAGTTAAATTTTTGATACTTTTAAAAAGAAATGTGCATTAAGGAATAGAAAAATTACCGATATTTTTTTTATAAAATTTGAAACATTTACATGTTCAGTAACAGTTGTTAATTCAAATATGCGTTTTATTCAATTAAAATATGATACGACATTAACCCGTATCAATTTTTCCTGATTCCGCTAAAATGAAAGTAATTTTATTTTGTGAGATTTTAAAAAATCAGGAAAAAACGTTTTATTATCTATCACTGACATCGGAATAAAATTAAAATAATTATTGTTTGTGATATATCAATGCGGAACTCGGAAAAGCATAATGATATTATCATTTTTGGTTATAAGAAGAGGGCCTCACTATTCGGCATTCGCTTCTTCGCATTATCTTGAGATTAAATTCATTTTCTTCAAATGGTATCTTCAACCAAAGCATATAATAAGTAAAGCAAGTATCTCTTTCTTTAAATTAACTGACCTAAAAAGGATATTTTTGAAATATATGCAATTACAGTTTTTAAAAATTATACAAAACTTATAATTTTAAACTAAAAAAACTATAAATATCACAGAATAAATAAAGGTGTTTTATTCGGACAAAAAACTAAACAAATGTTTTAAATATAAGTACTTAGATGAAATCGCAGAATAAAGAAAACAATCTTCATTAAAAAAAACAAATTTTGTTTCAACATTTCATCTCATTTAAATTCTTAGTATTTTTTTATACTTCAATAAAAAAGAATTTAAAATCATAACTATAAGCGTATTGAAAAATACTTTTTTTATGATTCCTTACTTTTATTCGTACAATACTTTGATTGCCACGTAACAAATGTTTCTTAAAAGCGGACAACTGCCCTAAATAAAAAAGTTAAATATAAAAAAAGAACAGCACAAAAAAACTGTCACGTGTTTTACGACCTGCTATTTCCTTAAGAAAAGGACGGTACATAAGATAGAGAAAAGAGAAATGTTAAAATAGATATCATCTGTAATCCAGTAAGCACTTTTCTTGCTCTGGGACAGGACAATAAATAAAGTTTTCGCTGACAACTTTAAGGGATGTTTTTAAAAGCGAAATTTCAAACGTTTCTCTGCAGTTAAACTTTTATTTCGCATTTTACTATCTGAATATATATTTTTATAACATAGCTCGCTTTCGCTGCAGGATATAATTTTGGGTTTTGAATGGTTCCTTCATTCACCGCAAAATATATATTTGGGTGTAAAAATAAGTGATTGTCAGTGAAGTATTTGACACAGAAAAGCACTAGAAATCGATCTCGTTACAAAAAAAGTTCTTAGTTTCGTGTTTATATTTTTTTTTTAAAATTGGCTTGGCAGCAATATTGCGCAATATTTAATTGTTAGCGTTGCACTGAGGATACAAGTTACACAATTAAGCTATTGGCCGACTTATTGTATGGACTATTGGTGACCAATTCATGCATTATATTAATCCGAAGACTATAATGGCGTATTTACACATAACCTCAAATTATAGATTAGCTAACAAAGACAGTGGTAATAATTACCTGGCACTTGAACGCTCTTCACCTTGTATTGTTTGAAGCTATTCACCTAAGTACATGTTAACAACATTCAGACACTCATGCATCTCACCAAGAAATACGCCCAATTCATATATTTCAAATTCAGCCTACTTCAAATATATCAAACAAGCATGATTTACCAAAACAACAAAAATCCGTTGGCAGTGAAGTGAATTGCTGCAGACAATGGTGCAAAGATAANAACATATAAATCAGCAATAACTTCTCTTGTATTTTTCCAAAAGTTCAATTTCGCAGGCTTGTGTAATTCACAGATGGAAGTTTGATGGTAGGTCATCAGGCTGTGGTTCCATTATAGTAAATAATAATATTATAAGGATATCGAATATATACTTCACACCCGCCAGGTTTCTGAGTGAAACTGATTTGGGTGTATAAAGTACTCACAGATCTCCTTAAAACTAACCCCTTCAAGGCAATTTGCTACACCGATTCCCAAGCAGCAATCACAGCCAATACAAATCTTCACCAGTTATGATGCCTGCTTAATAATCAATTTTTATGAAGAATCAGATCTAATTTTTCAGTGTATTCCTTCACGCGTTGGACCTGTCTAGATTTAAACAGAACATAGCACCTCTCTCTGAAAATGATCATCTTTAAATTTTGTAAACGAAAATGGACCAAGTTCATACCACTGCTCATCAATGGTAAGCCACAAATCTTCCAGAAAACTTTTGAAGTTCGAGGACCCTCGATGCATCTATTCTGCGTAGTAAATATCGCGATGAACAACTATGCAAACAAATTGAGCATTTAAATATCATCTTGGCATTCATCAACAACATATAAGTCTAGACTGAAATTGCTAATGAATCTAAATCTTTAAATAAGGTTAAGTTTGAATGTTCACAAAATCTACTTACAGTTGACATTGAGCATAATACGTTTACTGACAGATGGCTGAACACCATTACTCGCTATGCAAAGATAGGCTCCCATATGCAGACGGCTTACTTTACTGATGTTCAAATATTCTCCTTGCATTCCTGATCCTGAAATGGCACATAAAATACTTCAAAAAAATTTTTATTGTTGAAAATGTTTGGAAAGATTAAAGTTATAACTAAAGGTTGTTTAAAATTGTTGAAATTAAAATACTCTAAAACAAGGGTTTATAAGCCAGATAGCCCATTTTTTTCAAAAAACATATTTTTCATACTATTTTCATTATTTTGCATTGATTTTGGTCCAAACCAGTGAAAAAAATTTAAGTTTTGAATTTTAATAATTTATGATAATACAATACAGTATGTGTTTCTTTTTGCGTTAAAGGTAAAATCTTCCAAACACGGCTCACTTCCTAATATATTTTTTAATTGCAATTATTTTCATTTATCCAGTTCTAAGAGAAACATTGACTAATTATTGAAATTTCTTTTATTTAAAAAATTAGACAAAAATACATGAAAGGGATACCGGTGTCCCATTTGCGCAAAAGGGTTAAACACTAAACCTAGGACCCCTATATATATATATATATATATATGCGTGTGTGCATGNAATTATTTTCGTTTTTCTTTTGGTTTTTATTGTGCCCTGTTATAGTGATCATATTTAAAGCAGCTTGATATTATCTACTGTTACCTTACTTCCGTTTTCTTTTTGTTTCCGTTTTTAGTTCGGTTTTGTTTTTGTTGTGCTATATATATATATATATAATATTTTACAGTATATATGAGGCACAGTTTTTTAAAATTTTAGTAAAGTAGTTTCGTAGTTTCGTCAAAAATTAAAAATTTTAGACATTAATTTTTTAATGTTGAGTATTGTTATTGTTTAATTTTACTAAATTGTATGTACACTTATGACATGCACACTTATTGTATTTCTTCTCTCAATAGAGAAGTATGCCAAAGATTAAAAAGAGTATTCAAATAAGTATTAGGATTTTTCACAATATCTAAAACAAAGAGGTTTTTTAATTTATAAAGAAGAAAATGCTAAAACGGAGAAAACAGTAACGATCATTTCGCAACTTAATGCACAGAACCATTTTTGCATGTTTCCCAGATAAAAGAGAATAATTTATTCCATCGAAAAAAGATCACACAAACGAAGTAAAAAAAATTGCAATGTCCATGGAGCTTACAACTCCTCTCTTATTATCATCACGTTTTGAAGAAAATTATTGAGTTAATTTAATAACAAACAAACCCCCGGTCCAACTTTGTTTTAGTATAATCGTAATGAAACTAATAATTAGGTCCATAAAAACCAAACCCAAAAACGATAATGTCATCTCTAGCGTTAAACCATTTGCTCATCCAGCCACAAATGCAAATTTGTTTTCTATGACTGAGCTCTTCTGAGGCTAGATCAATTAGTATCAGCTGCAAAGAAAACAAAAGAAATGCTCAGAAGAATGACGAGACAATAAAAAAGAAATAACAAAATCTAACTTTTGGGAAGAGTAAAAAATATGAAGGAAAATAATATGAAAACGACACGGCCTGTTCGCTTAATACATTAAAACTCCATTAAAACAGTATCCGCTTTACAGTTCGGCGACTCCACCAAGCCTTGTCTCGAAAACGTGTCGCGTAATAAAGTAGTTCTAATTAATTAAAAGTTAAGCAAGCCTTTAGGATAGAAAGGAAGCAGGAATGCCTGCAGTGTTTTCATGTTTGTGGCAAGTATCCAATAAACAGCAACTTTGTTATGAAAGCATAGATATTGTTTTGTCATGCATGATGCACTATATGATTATGATTTTTAGTTCTTTTATTGGAAAATCAAATAGAGTTTAAAGGGAAAACAACAGTTTTTTTAGCTTGTTTATTTTTCATGCATTTGCCTTTTGGTATAAACCTAATATTTGGCTTAAATCTGCAATGTTTTGTTAACATTCGAAAGGGAGAATGAGTATGTAAATAATCAGTTAAAAGAAAGAAGTTTTCACGCCGTAATCAGAATAAAGAAAATTAACTTTGTATTATAAATAGCTATAAATATCTATAAATACCTATTCTTTCATTGCCAAAATTAGTCAAAGAGTATCGAAAACTTTATTTAAAATAAATACTACTATTTTGCCATGTGCAATGCACTACATAATTATGATTTTTTTTCTTTTACTATTATAATTAATCCATTAATCTATCTATTAATTCATTTATCTATTTATTCATCTATCTATTAATTCATCTATCTATTAATTAATCTATCTATTAATTCATGAATCTATAATTCATAATTTTAAACTGAGTTTTTTAATGAAAAATAAGTTTCTTTGAATTATTTTTTTAGCTTCTTAATGATCTTATTATTTTCAAGAAAACGATCATAAAAGAGTCTATTTTTGTTCAAGAAAAATATGTAAAGAAAGGTGTACTTACAGCAAATGTATTCATTTTTGATTTTAGGAGTATTTTTAGCTTGAAATTTAAAACAATTTATTTTTTCGGCGAAGCTAACATTCAGGGTTATTTTGATTAAATGTTGGGTTTCCAGTAAACAAGGAAAATTAAAAAAATAGGCTTTGTAAACATTTAAACAGAATTTCACTAAATTTTTGCATAACATTAATAAGTGTTAGTATTTTTTCCTGTGTGATTAATTTTAAAGCATAAGATATTAAGACCAACATCACACTCCAGTTACATTAAAAAAAAGTCTAGTGTGTAAAATAAGAAATTAAACAAGAAATTATGGGCACAAGAGATAGATATATTTAAACCTTTAAAGTACATTACTTTTGTTAATTAGTTTGCTTTTTATTAGTTGATTATTTAAGTTATTAATTAGTTTGCTTGTCAAGTATAAGTAAATTTGTTTTTCTTCAATTAACCACTGGACACAAAAATGCAAATAAGCAGCTTACTTATGTAGTTGAAAGCTTTATGATAAAAAATATATTGAAAACATATCGAAAACTTCACCAGAAAAAGATTAGGTAATGTTTTGCTTTGGCCTAGACATTAAGGATTTATTATTTTCTGCTGGCTTTTTTTGATGGAAAATCAAATAACATTTAAACAGTTAAATTTTCAACTGATTTGTAGTAATTTTCAACTGATTGTACAATTAAATTTTCAACTGATTTGTACTCTTTATATTAAAATCCAGAGAATACAATAAAAAAATATGATTAGAAATCAAGAAGCTTTCAACATTTCCAACTAAACCAGGCTATTGTATTCGAAAAGTATTCAATCATCATATCAGAGGGAATTGTAAAAAATTTTTTAGGCGTTGATAGATACATTCTAACGTCTTTACTTTCGTGTAACTAGAAATCCACAATACTTTTTCCTTTGTAAAAAATCCCTCCGTTAAAAAAAATAACACTTCCTTACAGAAAACTGTCTTAATTAGTAAACTTTGAAAATGCACTCAGAATGTCTCATCTTTTGATCCAGTTTTTATTCATTTATTGCTTTCAAGGACGTTTTAAATTTTACTAGTTCTTAAAGTTTGTTGTTTCACATGATTTTTACAACCTAGTTTTGCAGGTTTGTTTAAAATATCAGTATAAACTTTGCATTGATTAGATTTTGTTGATTTAAAAATTCGCATAATTAGCGAAATAAATAAAAAAAATGTAGTTAAAGGGATTAAAATGAACAATTTGTGTAATCTATTGAAATAAAGGGATAACGAAATACTAAAATAGTTAAGTAAAAACGTTTCTTTAAGAACTACAGTAAATATAGTGAAAATATTGTTATAAGAGCAGAAAATGTGTTTTATTCTTTACAAGCCACATTTTATGTAAGATGTTCATCTCCCTAATTGCAAAATAAAAATAGTTCAGAAGGATAGTTTTTTTAACTAGATTATTTTTCAATTTTATTATCCACTTACTTTACTTTAAGCCTTTTACTTTAAGCTTAGCAGGAAAATTAGAAGTTTTGCTATTTTTGCTTAAAATTTCCAGTGAAGATAACAAAGCAAATAGGAAATCAATTGATCAAGCCCAGCAAAATAGAAAGGTATTTTGGGCAATAAAAGGAAAAAAAACGAATTTTGAAATTCAGCAAAAATTCCGGTAACATAATGTTCTTAAATTGCAATGGCTAAAATAAAAAAGTTTTTCAATTTTATTGCAAGAGGCTAATTCGTGTTTTTATTCAATATGAGAAAAAGTTATTTTTAAAGTATATTTGAAAATAATAAAAAAAATTAATAGAAAGTAACGAAAATACATTAATTTAATTTTTCATATATTGGGAATTTACTTCGAAATGTATTATATTCTTACATTTGGTTTTTACTACATTCTTAAGAATTTAAATGAATATATCAATAAAGTATTTTATTTATCATGACCATAACATGATATAGTTTCTAACAACGAAAAATAGAATGAAACAAACTATTTTTGAAAAAAAAATATTAAGACGGAAGTAAAAAAAAATGATGTGAAAAACATTTTAAAACCATTAATTAAAAATAGTTAACAACTCTTTAAAAATGTATGAGTGAGTAAAGTTTCACTCCAATACCAAAACCTTCTTCTTTTTTAATCAAAAAAAATTGAAACTGGAATAGAAAATTGTAATTAAAAAAGGACATTTTTTATTCAAAAATACTCTCATTTTTCATATATTTAAAAATGAAAAAATATTATTATTCAGTTTTAAGCCTGATTTCCTGTTATTTAAATATATTATAGGGTATGATAAAAAAAATTACACTCTATGCATCGATTTTACCTTATTTATACAGATAAATGGATTATTTATTTGATAGCTATGATTATATAATTCATATTTTTCATAATTTACAAACAATTTAAAATAATCTATTTGAATGGAAAATAATGACTAAATAAAGATGCTTTTTACTCTAAAAATAGTTTCATTTTTAATAAATTACACTCTATGCCTCGATTTTAGTTTATTTACAGAGGTAAAATTATTATGTATTTCATAGTTTATGTAATGTGCGTATTCCGCAGCTATAATTATGTTCTTCGAATAGTTTTAAAATAATATATATCCCATTGCTATGACCAAGTAATTCATAGTTTTTGTATTTGATAAACAATAAAAATAATTCATTTGAGCATAAAATAATACTGAAATAAGGGCGCTTTTTCAAAAAAAAAAAATACTTTCATTTTTAATGACAAAAAGAACTGTAGAATTATTATTCAGTTTTAAGTTTACTAGTTGTTATTTAAATAAATTATAGGATATGATAAAAAATTACTCTCTCTCAGTTTCTATTTTACCTTATTTACACCCACCTCGATCTCCAAGAATGATTCAAAGCATTCAATTTCATACTCGTCGACTTCGTTAAATGCTCCGTGAATAACGTAATAAAAGAATGGTTAAGTCACCGAAGCATGCTGCAGCTTTTTATGTGAAGTCTTTACGCCAAAATATTTCGTAAACACATCGATGTGAATAAAGTAAAGAGATGTTTTTCACGTGGTCTTGTGATGCTCCATTTGCGATGATGTTTGCTTCTGAACAATTATTTTCGCCAGAAAACTCCAATGGAAATTTACTTTTATTAGAAAAGGAAAAAATGAAAGAAAATCGATGTCATAACTTTTGGGATTAGATATTGCCCAAAACAATATTTTTATAATTACACAAAAATTTATTTTTATTAAATACGCTTCAATTAACTTTCCTGTTGTATATTTAATTTCAATATACTACAAGAAGATAGATGTACACTGCGCAGAAAAGTCGGATCACATTGAAAAACTTTTAATCTAGCGTGTAATTTTGATCTCTGAGTTTGAGCCAAAACGATCCAATTGAGATCGAATTTTAAAAAATTCAGGTACTTAAAATTCGTTTTGCCAGAAACTATTCGATCAATTTTGTTCAAGTTTTGTATTTTGCCATGTTAAATTTTTTTTTTAAATGTTGTAAAAAAATTGTATACTTGTGTAGGCTTACAATTAAACTTTTTTTTTACCATTATTAAATAAAATTATTCAAAAATGATAAATACTTACTAAAGGTTATTTTTTGCACTGAATTGCCTTTGAATAGACAAATTTTATAATTGTATTCTCCAGACGTAAAAGGCACAAAACGTATAATTAACATTAAGGTGACGAAATTTTCGACCACGCTCCCAAATTAACTATTGGGACCGTACTTTCCAGATTGCAGCAAAATGAATATTTATTCAGGGAAAGTGCGTTTTTTTTTACTGATTTTGTAACTTAAAATATCGTAATCAATTGGCATATTTGATGTCCTCCCCTCGAACTATTAAGATTGAGTTACATAACGTGAGATCCAAACAAAAGTTACTTAGAGTGGTCTATTTTTTGCGCACTGTAGGAACATGCTGTATAATTATTTAAAGATCAAATTATAAAAACATTTCGTGGGTTCGTGGAGTTCGTGGGTTCAAACCCCGCCAGCCGATTACTCCCCGTATAGTAAAGTGAATGATGCACGTTAAATCTGTCGAGTCGCAAAAGTACTCCATGTTCCCATAACAAATCAATACCTCTGGGGTTACTGGATTGGAGATTGATCGTTCTCTGATTCAGGTCGAAATTACGATCTATGGATGAATGGCTGGATGTATGAATGGATCCGCTCTACAAACAGGTGTGACGTATGGTGTGGCAGAAGAACTCTTGGCCATAGATAGCGCCACTGGAAAACAAGAGCAATCGCACCCCCTCTGCCTAACCAGGCATAAGTCAACATCAACATAAAAACATTTTTACAGCTCATGCGTTGTAAATTAAAAAAAAATGAAAAACGAAACACCTAGAATAACTTTTGATCTAGTGATCGAATTTTCAAGTACTGCGACTCACTCTTAATTTATTGACATTAACATATTCTACCTTAACCTTATGTATGTGAATCAACCTTATATATGAACTTAACCTTAGATATACTAATTTATAAGTGTAGGGGATATTTTAAGATGCGAAATCAGATACAGAATAGTAGATATTCTAAGCATACATATTTCTCGTTGGATTATGTTTTTCGACCGTCAAAATGTAGGGGTATTCGCAATCGGGAAAATATGGTCCTAATAGTTTGGTTAGAAGTTGATTTGGAAGTATGGAAAGTGTTTTTTTTAGTTGTATATTTTGCTATATTCCGAGAACTTCTTAAGTCAAACAAAAAATCTGTGATATTCAAAGATTGTTGAATGCAGAAATTTTTAATGATTATGTTTAATAATATTCGAAAAAAATTGTGGATCAAGGTATGAAAAATTTTACATCATTTGAAAAATGCATTTTTAAATAGAAAATACGAAATTGGTCCAAATGTTTCAAAGAATTGAATTTTTACTTATTAGGATCTTGTATCTAAAATTCCAGACATCAAATTTACGCTCAATCTTCTTCATTAAGATTTTTTAGATTTTCAAGCAATTATTTTCTGCATTATTACTTTATTTAAATATTTTAATTTCTAAAGCAATATTCACTGGATGGCAAGAGTTAGTTTTTTTTTCATACCCCAGATATAGTTTACCAAATGAAATTTTTTTACGTCAAAATTTCTTAATTCTGACTAAAGGAAATAATTTGCGACTTTTTTTAAAAATTTGATAACTGAAAAACTATTCGAACAATTGCTTTCAAATTTTGCATTTTGCTATTTAGATATGCATTCTTTGAAATGGTTTGAAAATTAGTATACAGTACACTATATTTTTTTTTCAATTATCATTAAATAAATTTATTAAAAATAATAAAAGATTAAAAAAATTTATTTTGATAACTGTATTTTATAATTTTCTGCAAAATGTTTCGATTGATTTTAAGAGTTCTAGAAATATGCAAAATATGCAAAAGGTAAAAATAACATAAATATTCTGACATTTCAGCAAAAATAAAGAAAAATAATTGCGAGATATTTAGAAATTTTGCAGTGCTTAGTAAATTGAACTTTGAAATTACTTCTCGGCTCTTTGACATTAAGGCTTTTCCGGCTCATAAGTCATCAAAACATTACATTAAAATGCAATTCAATAAGAAATGACCCGAGAAAATGCGAATCAATTAATCTACCAACAGTATGAGGAATCAAAATCCTAAGATAAGCGAAGGATTTTCTAATCACACCAAATAGGCGGCTATTTCCCAATTAAACGAATTAAAATTCATTGAAATATCTGAGCAAAAGATCATTTAGATAATTTCATGGGGAAAATCTTTATTTTCCCTAACTCTGTTCACACAGAACTCAGTTTTATGCTAAGTTTGTACGTAACAAGAACTTACAAAGTTTAACTGAAATTCTTGTTTTTACCTCTATAGAGACTACGGCTTTGAACTCCGAGAATCTTGTTTTTATTAAATATCTTGTTTCTATTGGATAAATAATGCGCTGTTGTCGGTGTTTTAAAAAAGAGCGTGGTTCTTGTGAGTTTCATTTACCGAGGAAAAAATCACGTGATCTGAAGCCAACACAAAAAAATGAAACCATTCATCCGTCTAAGTATTAATATTAAGCAGCAACTTTATAGATCATCAAACTGTTATAAAACTTGATGGAGCAACTTGATGATTTTGGAGTCTCATTCGAATAATAGGAGTTTTACCATAGCTGAATTAAAATTTTGTATGAAACGCTTAGAATTGAAAAATATGATGTGAAATTAATATTATTCAATTCTGATTGCGAATTCAATATGTTTCATTTTAAGAGATTGTAAATCATCATCATAAGAATTGCATAGCAATTAGCGTTTTCAAAATAGGTAATCAAATCTTTAACTGACAATAGAAAAACTATTCTTTATGCTTAATTGAGTGTGATTTTTGACAAGAATCATTAAAAAGCATAAGTAAATAAAAGCACCAGTTCAAGAGCACAAAAATTGCCAGTTCATCATGGGAAGGTGCCCCTAACAGTTTTAATTACATTTTTGGCGGCCATAGATTGCCTAGCAATCCTCAATCCTTGTAATGATTTCCTTACAATTTTACTATTGTTTAACACTCCGAATAAATTAACTCTCATTTTTGCGAAAAAAAATCACTTATATCATCTTCACTTAATAAGCATTTATATCTCTTATATGGGCTTAATTTCGGTGTTGGGAGTAAAAACTAAAAACTGAGCTTAGCTCATAAAACTCTTTAAAAACGTAATTATTAGACCCTGAAAGGAACTATCAGAGCCTGTGATTTTACATTTATTATAAGTTTTACTCTTCATGTTTGACGTGAATAGCGATAGTGATAGTCATTAGGTTGTTTAAAGTGATACTTAGTCTTGAAGTTAGAGCTTACTTAGTTCAAAGCATGAATTATAAAAATAAACTGAAAGAAAAGTTTAGCTCACAAGTTCATAAAATAGATGCAAGAATGTAATTGACTATTTGCTGCGATTACAGCGTCAAAGAGTTGTGACAGCAGCGCCATTGTGTGCAACTACAGCACCAGCAATTGTAAGTGTCATGAATGATTGATTTTTGATATAATTTTTACTTGTATAATATGGCATGAATCTTGAATCGATAACATGATGAATGGAACCACTTTCCTGTTTCAATTACTTTGAAAATTTTCATTTATAAAGTTTTTTTACTATACAAAGTTTTTTCTTTTCTCATTTTTTACGAAATTTTGGTTCCTAGAATTCGAATTTCTATGCTTAGTCACCTATAAGTTATAGAGAAATTTAAACCTTCTACAATCTTTTGTAATTTACAAGTTTTTAGTTAAGTTTATTTCATGTCAAACTAACTTAAATTTCTGTGATTCAAAAGAAATATTTTAAATATGTGCAAGAGGAAGAGTTTAGCTTTTCGAACCATATTGTATGAACATCATAAATTGAAAACGCAATTTAAAATTGAAATTAAAGAAAATAAAATTGCTTATTTGATTGTTTTTCACAATTTTACAGTAGCTTTGCGGTTCTTGCGTTCTGTTACAGAAAATGTTTTTGATGCGTTAACTTACAAAAAGCTGTGTAACTAATGCAAAAGTTGTGTGACGTAAAGTAATAAGTTCTTGTCGACCAGTAATGTACCCTCAAGAATTCTAGGCTTAGTGTTTAACCCTTTTGTGCAGATGGGACATCGGTGACCCCACCATATAATTTTTTTTACATATTTGTATAAAAATATCAAATCCAAAAAGAGTAATTTGAATTTTTCATCATTCATATTGAAGAATATAATAATTGATTTTGTAAATTCAAGAAATTTCAATGATGCATTAATGTTTCTCTTTGAACTGAATAAATGCAAATAATTGCAATTCAAAAAAATTATTTGGAAGTGGGCAGTGTTTGGAGTACGATTCTACCTTTAACGCAGAAAGGGGGGCATGTTTCCCATAATGTATCGTATTATCATAAATTATTAAAATGCAAATTACGGACATACGCATACATATGTCAGTAAATTTAAGTTTAATTTGAGGCTTTTTTCTTTTCCTACTACAAACGTAAACATGTGTTAGGTGCATCAGTAAACACTCTCGATGCTTCGATTTTCTTGTTCAGATTAGTGGGTAACTTTAACCATTGCAGGGTATAGGTGAAAATTATGAATTTCCATATTTTTTTTCAAATTTTATTTTCTTATCATATCATATATTATTTAATATGTTTGCTACGCTATCATATATTGTTTAAATCTTTTGGGTAATTATAACAACATTTTAAAAATTACTTAACTTTTTTTCTAGTTTTCCAAGAACGAATAAACGTATTTAAAAATATTTAACACATGTAAGAATACATTTTTATTTGCTACATGCTAATTCTTACATGTTAGTTGACGCAGTCGATACTTAGATATAGTAACAGAACTTACTTTTTAGTGGATAATGAATATGTATAAGAATCGATGCTAAATGTATAATTTATTGTTTTTCAACGAGCTTATATATATACACACACACACACATATATATATATATATATATATGATGAGGGAAGTCTTTGCTTCCCCGTCATTAGCCGTATAGTTGATAGTGGTTTTACATGAATGTTCATTTAGGCCATTAATGAATGAATTGAACGATAGAGTTTCCAGGAAATAATGTACAAATCGTTGAATGTAATTTTAGATTTTATTAAGCATAATTTGTAAATTAGAAAATGGCCATTTCTTCATCCAAAATAAGAAATCCCTTAAAGGGATGAAATAATAATACTCTCTATTGAGAGATCACAAAGCCAGAACAACATTTCTGACCGTTAGAAAATTGAGACTGGGAGGCCCCCCCCAAAGGGATCCCAGCCTCACCAATTTGGAAATTAAAAAAGAATATATTTATTCTCAACGGACAGAGAAAGAGTATGGGTAGGAGATCCAAAATTTGGCGATTTATCATAATATATCATAGCCAAAAACAAAGCCAACTAGCATATCCACATGGGTTTAAAAGAACACCTTGGCGATCACGAGTCGCCAACAAATTTATGTGAATTCTTATAACCATGCAACCGAAACATTTTAGCCGTTGGAAAATTAGAATAAAAAGTTATAAATAGATTTTTGTTTTCGATTAGAGGCGACAGTGAATTAATATGTCTGCATAATAATGAAATAAAAAGAAAGTATCCGTTACATTGATCTGGAAGAGAAGAAATAAATATTTTATGTTCGCNATTAACATTTCATTTATTTTTTTTTTTTTTTTTTTTTTTTTTTTTTAAATAAAATGTTTGTTGTTTTTTTTTACTTATTATTTCCCACCCCCTTTTTTTCATATGTCTATAATTTTTCTTTGTTTTTTTCTTCATTTTGAACTTATATATATATATATATATATATATATGAAAATAATAATAATATTAAAATGAGCTTTTAAACTTTATTGTAAGGAATAAATAATGAAACAAAAGAACAAATTAAAAGTTTTAAATTTCTAAAGACAGTTTATTTTGTGTTAAGTTTATATATAAATGTAGAAAAAAGTATGATTTGTTTTAAAAAAAAGAGAAGAAATGTCTATAAACAACCTAAGCACCGGAGCTACAATCTTTAGTTCATTAGAGAAAATAACTTTATGTTTTGAACACAAAAAAGATAGAAGAAAAGCATTGTTTTATTCCATTGTTAAAAATTTGAGCCAGAATGCATTTAAAACAAAAGAAATTCTTGAAAGCTTGTCCGTTATGTAACGGAAAGCATTTATTTGTTATTTTTCTATTTTATTATAAGATTCACATAATTTTTTCCACGAAATATTACTTTTTTGCCAAAAAGTATTCGGTTTAAAACTAAATATCCGTATATCTGTATTTTTCTTTAATTTCTTTTAAGTCTTAAAATAAGACTAAATATCAAAAACATATTCTTGGAAAACGACATAAAATTGAGTTTTTCCTCCCTCTCCCCATCTGAATAGGCAATTTGATACTCTGATGTACATGCAAATGCTTCCTGTTGTTGTTTTTTATTCGTTGTGCTTTAAAAGTAATATTAAGAAACAGTTTCTTATTATTGTCTAAAGGTTGAACAATTCTACAAGTAATTATTGTTATACTTTTATATGGATATATTATATGAAGTAACACATGATTTTATGGAAAATATATGATAAACACTTGTGAAATAATTTATTAGCCATAGACAAGCAATTAGCAATGTAAAATATCAGAGAGAGCAAGTAGGGAATTTAAGCAAGATGTGACCAGGTATATTCTGAGTTAGCTAACTGAAAAGTAAAAGAAAAGCCATTCTTTGCCTTACACTTGCTTTCTAAAAAAAGTATTTATTTTACTTTTGATTGTAATGGTATGGATTTTTTAGCATGTATCATTGTTTTAAAATAATTTGCAAAGTTCATAAAGATTACAAGGAAAAAAATCCTCGGAATATGATTAACCATGAATACAATTTTATTCATCGCAATTTACTATTTTACTTTTATTTTAACAATGTCACTTCTTATCTTATATCCTTAGAAATATGAAAGAAATTTCTATCAAAACTACTGCAAATTACTTTCAAGAAATATGTTTTTCTTAGGTTAAGTAGGTTATACGTTTGAAATATAATTAAAAAAAAGAGTTTTGCATCGGTTTATTTGCTATATTTTATCCTATTTTATTTCAAAAATTAGGTTTATCTTATCTTATAATGTTTCTAACATTTTAGGTAATTATAGAACATAATACTAAAAGTGAAGATTTTACTAAAAGTTTTTTTTTATAACCATCAGGTTGGATGCATATTGGGTCAGTTTCACACCAGAGGGAAAATTAGAAATCGTAAGTTTATTGACATATTTCTTATTGAAAGGTTTATTACAAGTTTCTCTAAAAACATGAATTAAAATGTCTTGATGCAATCACATTTAGTACTAAAATACTTCAGGCATGTGTTCAATCTTTCACGCATAACAGGTTTGACAAAACCATAAAATAGGAATGAAATTCATTTGTGTGTATACTTAAAATTTTTTAATTTTTAAAATTATGATCTGAGAATGAATATTTTAATAAAATAATCGTTTTGTAAATGAAACATCAAAGTAAAAATACCAAAATGCAATATCAGAAACAAACGAATGCAATTTAAAGACGAACACTTTTCAGTAGAGTCACTTGCATTTTCAAATGAATTTTGAAAGGAAAACAAAATTTCCTACGAAATTCAATATTAGAAGCAGTCTATAATGTATATTATCCAAATAGAAGCATTATTATTTCCAAAATATTAGGTTTTACTACCGAAAAAGTAAACTAATAAGATGTAGTTCTTATTAGTTTAGAAAACAGAAATGCAATAAATAAGTAAATTTCAGATAGGTCGAATACATGTTTAGGGTATTCCTCTTGAGATGTAAATAAATTTTTATAAAATTGGTAAGAAGTGACTTACTTTTATATAAAGTAATATTCTCAAAAATTTCAAAAGTAATCAAAAGTAATATTCTCAAAAATGACTCAATGCAAATAAATGTACATACTTCAAATGATCGTTTTAAACAATTCGAACATAAAATTCTAAAAAAAAGGTTTTCTTAAAAAAAAAATTAGTTCCTTGTCAGTTTATAAGGTGATTTGGCGACAAGAAAAGATTTTATAAATAATGGTTTGAAATACAAGAACATAGTTTTTATATATTTGCTTGCGTAAAGCTATTATACAGAATGCATATTAAATATAATTATCTAATATTAGATTTGTAAATGTGTATTGTTCATATGAAATTAATATTGCATTATAATTTATAAATCATTATCTCTATAAAGTTACGTATTTGACGATTTACTCATGTACTACATTGATTTCGAGCATGCTGTAGTGTTCGAGAGTTTAGCTTAGGAATGTGAACAAGCATATTGCCTCGTTGAAAGCTCACATAAGTTATAGTTCTACTCATGCACTACTCTTAATGATTTATACTCACGTAAAAGCATTTGCAGGCTCTTGATCACGCTACGTCTATGCAGCCATTCTAGATTATGAGTTATAAATTACGAGATATGGTATAATTAGGAGTTAAAAGTAATGGGACTTCTAACCTATTTCTCTCAATTGTTACTACTTAGGAGAAGTATCTAAAAGTATACTTAGCATGGTATTAAGTACACTTACTATTTGAAGGGTTTCATTTTCATATGTTTATTTTTTTTAATTTTAATTACAAAATGAAAATTTAATGTCTGATTATAAAAATTGGAGGATGCTTCCTTACACTGAAAGATAATGGTTATTCTGTTTTTAAATTATCATTTTCAACTCAACTGTTTTCTCTAAACTGTTCTGAACTAACATTTTAAAAAATTGAGAGAATTACTTTTTTAGTCTGTTTAGAATTATTATGTAGGTTATAAAAGAAAAATTAAAAAATTTGAGTAAACAAGATTCCATTCATAGCTAAAAGTCAATCACAGAAAACCTGATTGACAAGAGAACACACGCATCAAAACATGCAATCCTCTTCATTCAATACAATCAGTGCTGACCACGACGTCATATTGGGGGAAAAATTTCACTCTATAGTAGACTATTTCAATCTATAAATTTTCGTCGAAAGTTGAACGCTGCTGTAAAAGTATTAAACAATAATTATTTATATAATAGGGGAGAAAAGTTAAAGTGAAGTTTTTTTTTAAATTTTTCCTTTTATTTATTTATTTAATACACTCTGTAACAAAAAATCGACGCACCAAGAAGCAATCATCCGATTGCTTTGAAATTTCGTATGCATGAATGTTTTGAACAGATATAGCTGGAATGATGCCGACTGTGTACGTATAGTCTTTAGCGACAAATCCCGCTTCCAACTGTGTCCTGACGATCATCGAAGACGTGTTTGGAGACGCACAGGGCAGAGGGGGTATCTTGCCTTCACTATTGCACGCCACACCGACCCTCAACAAGACATTATGGTCTGGGGTGCCATTTCCTTTGACAGTCGGACCCCTTTGGTCGTCATTAGAGGTACACTTACTGCACAGCGGTACGTCGACGACATCCTAAGACCTGTTTTGCTACCGTTCCTTTTGCAGCGCCCTGGGCTGGTTTTTCAGCAGGACAATGCCAGACCACATACGGCACGTGTTGCTATGAACTGTCTGCAAGCTTGTCAAACTCTTCCTTGGCCTGCCAGATCACCAGATCTCTCTCCCATCGAGCATGTCTGGGATATGATGGGAAGGCGATTGCATCTGGCACGGAATGTTGATGACCTCGTTCGACAATTGGATCGAATTTGGCAGGAAATACCGCAAGAGACCATCCGGGAGCTTTATCGGTCTATGCCACGCCGTGTGGCAGCTTGTATCCAGGCTAGAGGTGGGACAACACCTTATTGAACTTGTTACTGTAACTCTGCAATAAATTATTCAATTGTTCTGAAATTTTAATCATTTACTATTCTGTACATTGTCTTCTTATCTACCAATTTTTGTTTCAATCGGACAACTCCTTCTTGGTGCGTCGATTTTTTTGTTATAGAATGTAGTTGAAAATATTACTTATGATAATAAAATTTGGAGGGAGCTTCAACAACGAATAGTCAAATTTTAAGCAGTAATTTTTAATGAAATTGTTTCCTTTGAACTAACATTTTGAAGAATTGAGGGGATTAAATTTTTAATCTGTTTAGGGTTACTATGTACATAATAAGAAATTTAGAAAAAAAATATGAGTGTATAAGAACTCATTCATGGTCAAAAATCAATCCCAGAAAACTTGATTGTCAAGAGAACACACGTATGAACAATTAAACATACTATCCCGTCATACAGTGCAAACAGTTTTAAATTCAGAAAAAATAATGTTAAGGAACTGATTACGAAGTTATAGTGATTAAAGGAAATGGCGCTCGATCAACGATAATCTAGACAGTTTCTATCTATAATGTATTGCAAAAGTTAAATGCCTCTGTAAAAATAGTTAACGTGGATGAAATCTGTTGAGTAAAATACTTGAAAGATCATGTTGCCTTGTGACAATAAATGGTGAATAATTTAATTGTCTCTTTATTGAAGAATCTTTTTCCAAACTATAAAAAAATTACATTAAATATTATGTTTTTTTTGTACAAAAAGTCTACAATAAGTTTAATTTGTTAAATTAAAATATTAAACTGTGAAAGTTAATAAAGTGGTGAATGCAAATAACATTAAAAGAAAGATCCATGCTTTTTTAAACACCTTTTTTTTTTTTAACAAAAATTTAATTAAATTGAGTTATTGAAAATCGATTTTATTATTTTTTGAAATATCATAAGACAGCCATAAAAAGAAAAGGGAAAAAGCTACAACCCCTAATTTAGAAAAAAAGAGTTAAGAGTAGGCAAAGTGCAAAAAAGCATGGTCAAAACTACAGGAATATGGTAAAATTTACCGTGTTTCTGGATCAATAGGAACACCAAGAAGCTTGGTAATTTATATCGTAACGCTTTGGTAATGATTTAGGTAAAAATGACAATAAAAAAATGGTTTTTTAATCTGTTACAAAAATTTAGTAAATGTATGTGAATTTGATAATTTTATCATGATATTTTAGAACATGGCATACAAATAATTTATTCTGAGCAAATTACATTTCAGTTTTGTATGTTACTAAATGTGGGGTAATAAGAACTATAATTTTGCTAACCAGAATTTCCGCTATACAGTTTTCATATTAGCAGAAAAATTACGAAATGAATGTTTTAAATGCTGTATCTTTTGGATTTTATTATTGTAAAAATTATGGTATTGAAAATTATCATTTTTTTTTCAGAAGTGTCATTGCCAAATAGTGCAACAATTTCCCCAGAATTTTCTTCTCAGTGTGCATCTCATGTCATTAAGATTTCGTATTCTTCGTCTTATGTAATTATTTATGATATTAAAATTGCTGTAATATTATATTATTATTAGATCATTTAAAAATAGTTCAAGTAGGAACGTGGAAAAACATCATTTCTTTTAATTCTTTTGTGAAATAATACAATATGCATATTTTTAATTTTGCTTTTAGCTTTATATTAATTCTTAATTATTTAATTTATTAAATTTAATTAAGTGCTATTAATAAGCATTTATTTTTTGTTAAAGACAATTGTAACAACTTTGGTAAAATACAAAAGGAATCAAAACTATTTACTTACAACTCTTAAAAATTTGAGATCAAATTATAATGGAAAATAATTTATAAAATCCATTTTTTCCGTATAGTTTTATTCCTTAATTTTATAGTAACATTTATTTAACTACGGTGATCTGATGATTTAACAATAAATGTTACTGTAAATATTATGGTATATTAGATCTTTTGCTTTGTAAAATTTTATATTAAAAAGTACCAGACAAGTAGGAAGTACTGGTACTTTTCTCCGTAAATTGATTCTGAGTTTTTTACAGTGTATATAATTCATCATTTACAACCTATAAATAACAAACAATATATATAACTACCTATAAATAATCATCAACTTTTTTGGATGAATAGTTGGCTGTTTGTTTCATAAAATATGTTATTTTCAAAATTAATTATTTCTTAAAAAGAAAAGCGAAATTCAGGAATATAATTTAAGTTCATTAGTACATATGCTTAGATTGAATAATTGAAAATTATCTGGATTATTCGTCAAACCGATGCCCACTGGCTGAGTGGTAGCCCTCCGCGCTTTCGTGCCACAGGTCCTTGGTTCGAACCTCGGGCCGGGAAAGATTGACTCTACTTTTCATCCTTTCAGTGGGTTGATAAAATGAGTACCAAGCATGCTTGGGAACTAAACACTGAAGATTCTACGTTAAGCTGACTACCCAACCGGAACATCTGCTCTTGCACTCCAGAGCCCAAGATCAAGAAAACTTAGCTGGGCACATTAGGTTTTGGCCTTCTATGAACTGTCGCAAGCCAGTGAGTTTTGTTTAGTTTAGTTGTCAAGCTATGTCAGTAAAACGAATGCACGGGAGTTTTTATCTCAGATTGAACTCTCCTGCAGGAGAAAGGCTTCATACAACTTGCCCGCATATTTTATGTTATTGTGGTTACTATGATAAGTTACTTTTAATGGGGATTTGGGGTTAGTTGTTTCACTTTGATAGGATAAGATAGAATTGTCATTTTCTTCGGTCCCCCCTATTAGAAGCAGTGCTTTTCTTGTTTACATAGTAATAGGCATCCTCAGACTTTCAGCTGGAAGGAGTTCTCATAAAATCTAGACTATACTTGCAATATTTGGTTCAACCACACTTTCGACCTGTCGATTTCATAGTCGAGTCTAAATTTTGAGCAAATGAAACGCAACATATGATAAACTAAGGAGTTTTGCATTTTGGCTTCGATTTCAATCTACTATATTTTAAATATTGAGCTTGACCACAGCCTTTTTACGCAATTCTTGCAAGTTGATCCAGAACAAGACTGGATTCCTTAATCGGTCTTCTCAAGTTATTTTTCTAAACTTTTTCAGGAATTTTTTTTTTCTTTAAATTATTTAATTGCGAAAAAATTTGAAAATTTATGAAATAATTTTTCGGAAAATGATTCACAAGTCCTATATAAAATTACAGGGAATTAAAATCCAAAGTGTCTTATGAAATATAATACTTATAAATACAATATATAAAATCTTATATAATGCAATATACACCGAAGAGACATTACATTATGGCCACCCTGCTAATAACATGTAGTACCACCTTTAGCCCTCAAAACTGCTAGTACCCGCCGTGGCATTGATTCCACTAGGTGCTGATAGGTAGTCTGAGGTATATGGTACCAAGCCCTCACCAACTGGTCCTGCAATTCCCTCTCATTGCGAGGGGATAGCATGGCTGCACGAATTTGGTTTTCCAAGTAGGACCACAAATGCTCTATTGGATTAAGGTCAGGTGGATTTGGGGGCCAAGACATGATTTGAAAGTCACTGGAATGTTCTTCGACGATTCGACCCTTATGACATGGTGCGTCTAAAAGTCCTTCACACTAGTTAGTTTGTACAAATGCTTAATTATGGACACCCCTTGTCTTCTGGTCTGGGTTCAACTCTGAATCGGGTCAACTGTTTAATACCAGTAATAAAATAAAATATCAAAAAGAACTACGAGTAGTAACATTTTCTGAGATAAAAACTTGTAATTTTCTATATTCTGTTACCAAGAAAATTTTCAATATACTTTTAAACAATAAATTTACAGGCTATTGACAATTGTCTGCTCGTAACACAGTAGTTTTGCAAAGATTTTTGTTTATTCTTCTCACATGAGTCACGTAATTAATTAATGTAATTTAACAGATATTCCTGATTTTCTTTCTCTATATTTTTGCAAACATATTTTTACAAACGCACTGCTAAATTATACCTAGCCAACGAATTAGATATCGTAACTTATTAAAACATTACTTTATCTTCTGTAGCAAAATTTATCCCTTTAAATTATTAGAAAATGAAAAGTAGGAGTTAGGCTTACCGAGTTTGAGACCAGCAGGGATATCTTTTTGGTCTTCCCTTCTCCATTTTATTTTCGGAGGGGGTGATCCTGAAGCCGAACATCTCAAACTAATATCTCCTCCTTCTCGAACATCTGTATCAGAACTTGTGTTCTCTTCATCAATTTTTGGAGGCACTAAAAATAAATAACAGGATATTATATGATAAAGCATCTAATATTTGCTTGAACTAATAGTTTGATAAGCTAATTTAATTTCGGTTCGTTATCCGAATTATTTTCATCCGAATTCCCACAATATCAAATGTTGTGTTTTGTCCCTTTCTACGACATTGTACTGAATCTTTGATGGTGTTATTAATTTTGAATTAATGAACTATAGAGAAACAACAAATATGTTAGTCCATTCAAATTTATTTTCCAATTATTCATATTACCTTCATTTTATTTACGTTTTCTGATTAATGCTGCTCCTAAAGATCTGAATTGTCCAGATATATTATCCTTAGTTTTCAAACATCATTATTGTCTTTTCTCATATGTTTAATTAATTAATCCCTCACCTAAATTATCTCATTCTATTCCTTTTTGTGAAAAGCTTCTAACGAAAAAATAACTTACTGTAATTTTATGACCCTGGTCTATGTTTATATTTGCTATGTGTAGTTGTATGCCGAAAATATGGTAATAAATTGCCATATACTTATGGCAAAATTTTATAGTAAAGTTTTGCCCTTAGCAAAACCTCATGGAGATAATCCATAGTATTTTTATGGCAAACATATGGCAAATTTTCCTAAAGGAATGAAGTATATAAACGATACTATTTAAAAAAAAAAGGATGTGAAGAATAAAATAAAAGTTGATTACGTGATCTCTATTGGCATGTCAATTATATTTCTATTTTTCATGTAATTTAAATTGCAGTTTATTACAGATCTTCCTGGGAAGCCAGAAATCTATCTATATTAATTTACACAAATTTGTAAGGAGAGATTTTTGCTTTGCTTAGATATGTTGCCTGTGTCATCAGATTACTGAAAATGCTCTGAAATTGTGAATACCGTCCAAGCAGGGTTATGAAAACTATTACACTATACGAATGAACAATGCATTTTTCTTTTTTAAGAATATATTTCAAACATTTTCGATCATTCCTATTCGCGTGATTTCCCATTTTGGTTTTCAGAATTGGTCACCAAAATCATGCGGTTTAGCATCCTCATCCTATATCTAGGATATTCAGTTTTATTTATGCAAAATGAAAATTAGGAACATCGCCATAGAATGTATATGTATCAGTAAAATCACTTGACTTGATCCACAGTTTACTTAATCTAATATTCCTTACTGTACAATATTAACGAAATTCTATTTCATTTATGCTAAACAGTTTTTCAAAAGTTCCATAAAATAGTAAAAAAAGTAGCAATAAACCCTCGGAGGCCATTTGCTTTCTGCACAAACCTAGGTTCAACTGTTCGGTAAGTATTTCCACACTGTATATTATAAAATCAATAGAAATTCGCTATATGCTATAAAATCAATAGAAATTCCCTGTAATGAAAAACATGCGCTGTTTACTTAAAATACTTATTTTGTGAGTTCGTTGACACCAATATTTGAAAATTTTTAATTTCGAAAACTACTACATTTTTTGGAAGTTGAATGATAAAAGCATTTTATTTTATATTTCAAGTAGACTATCTGTTTCAAAAGTATTTAAAAACTGCATTCCAACAAAGAGTTAAGTCATTAAAATAAATTAGATTATTTTTAAAAACAAAATATTGAATAACTTTTAAACAAAAATTTATAAACATTTGAAACTTGATATCTTGTAAAAGTTGAAATGTATTATAAATAAACATCAGGTCTGGAGGGGAATTAATTTAAAACTGAGAATAAAACGATGAGAAAGAGATGAGCTTAAAAAATATTGAAAAGAAGATATTTTTCAATTTTCCAACAGATGGGTATGATGTAAGGGAAATAATTAACTTTTCTTCAAAATGGAGATTTTAGGGATTTTTAAGAAATGACTTTCTAGGAATAGATTTAAAAAATTAGCATAAGAAATCAAGATAATCACATTGGAAAAGATACAAAACCAAAATATGAAGGAAAAAACTCTTTAACTGAAGAAATGAAAAAAGAAAAAAAAAACACAACGTACTTTGATTTCAACAAAGAATGTTCTGCCTCGCGGGATATTCTTTAATCACTTAAATCTTTAAGAGGAAACAGAAAATTGCCTTTTTTTCATATTCTTTCAAAACGATAATGAAAGAAAATACCCTTCGTCGCAAAATATCAAGAATATGCCTTTTCTGCGTGTCAACGTTATCATTTTTAAGTCAGGATTCTTTAGTTCCCGCATGGAATGTATTTTCACATAATCTATTTTGATTTAACTTGTTATAAGCAAGTGTGTTTGACAGATAAGCAGCTTACAATCCAAAGAATAATATAAACATAATTTCTAATTATGGAATTTACAATATAAACTCCGGCATTTTATTGATAGAAGAATATGCATATTTATGCACTATGCAAAAAGGATTTCGTTTACTATGTCGATTGCTTTGCTTTACATTGATCATTATCCACGCTAAATTAAGTTTTAAGGTGAAATAATTTCCCATACTTTGCATAACAAATATTTTATTTTTCTAAAAGGAATTTCTAACCAAGTGAAGAAATTCAACAATTTTAAGTTTTTTTCTATGCAGCAATCCAAGAATCAGTTTTTTTAAATACGTAAGTTTTAATTCTGTGAAAGTAATTTAGATGTAAGACACATTAAAATATTAAATGAGAAAAAAAGCATGGGGGCATGATAACGATAAAATTTAACTTGAAAATCTTGCACCATTGCTAATAAAAAGACAAATTACATTCGAAAAGTTTTTCGAGTTTTGTAACAGTTAAATAATCGTTGGGCATGATGCTCAGCTCTTGTCGATGCATCACGAAACATGGCAGCCAGCATCTCCTGGGGCCCAATTCACAATTGGCTTGCAGTCTACGTGAAAGTGTTTCTTTAATCACGAAGTGTGAGAAGTTAAAGGTGCCCCGTATCAATACCCAGTTGCTGCTATGTGGGTAAAATATTTTGGAATGATTATAAATCTCACATGTGGTGGAGAATCATCATCTGAGCTCATCATATTTGCCAATGGTCATATTGAATGACATTGTGGTAGAGACTCATCATTTGTGCTCATCAGACCTGTCAGTGGGCATCTCAAATGACATTGGGGTAGAGACTCATCATCTGTACTCTTCTGACTCGTCAGCGGACATATCAAATGATAGATTTGCCAGTGGACATATAGTGCTATGAAATCATGATATACAATTTAAGAAAAGAAGCGTATTTTTAACTTTTAATATCTTAAAAATTATTCACCTGATTTCCTTCGGATTCTGAATTTTGTCATCGAAAATTACACATTTAAAAATCTAATTCCAAAAAATGTTCAACAAACAGGTAAAATTAAACAAAAGACAGGTATAAACATAGGTTAAAATTTCTTCGACCCTTACTAAGAAGAATGATAAATAAATATTAACATTTATTTTTTAATCATGTTTATTTAAGTAGCAAACGACTAAAAATTGAGTATATGGCATTCTTTGTTTCGGTACCATGCTTTCATTTAAATGAAAAATTACTCAAATGAGTTCTTGAGACGGCCACTTGATATAGCTTCCTAAATCAACCTGCACCTTAAGCCTTTTTCTTTGGTGGTTAAAAGATCCAGCTACAGATGCTTAGCTCGAATCTTGCAAGCAGCTAAGGAGCATCCCTCACATACATTTCTACATCCACATCATTTTTGAGTCGATGATTTTGCTTAAAAATGAGAATAGGCTGTTTCGAAACTGAACATTTCACTATACTCTACTTGTTCCGGGGCTATTATGATACATTGCCGCTCATTTTTTTTTACGGTGCGAGTTTGGACAGTTCTTGCAAAGTTGTGTCACTTTTTCTCGGATTTTCTCATGAGAAACAGGAGCATATTTTCTCCTTAATTACATTCTAATAACGTCATAAAGACGTATTTAAAAAAATAAGCTCTAGATATTTCTTTGAAGAAAAAAAACGAATACAAATTATTTTTATTGTTCGTAAATAAAACACTGCTTTAAAATCTCGAACAAATCTATATGAGTTGTCATAAAGTATTATTAGATCCCTGAGTTCCAGTTAAAAGTATTTTCTCTTTAATTTAAATTGAAAAATACCATTTAGCATATTATCCATGTATGATAGCAAATCTTTTTAGTTTCAATGCATGATTAAATACACAAATTGTTTTTACTACAGAACTTACTAATTATCAAATTTTTTATTACAATTGATAATTACAAATAAACAATAAAATTATACATTTATACATATGGTTTCTGGGGTTATTAACATGATTATAATTATGAATGAAGTTTCACATGAGAGAAAAGTGTAGTAGCGCCATTCAGGTCACTATAAAACTATTTTGTCTGTGAAATTTTATTCTTCTAAACTACTATTTATAGACTATAAAAAGAATATATGTATGAAAAAAATCAAAGTCTGTCAAAGTAGATTTGAAATTTAAAAGAAAAGTGAAAAAGTAGATTTTTCTGTAGAAAAGCAGACTAAAATATGATCAAGTTTCTTATCACGGAAGATGAACATGTCTGAACTTGAAAAGTATACGTATCCAAGCTCTTTGACAGAAAAAAGATAAAGAAGCTAAACTGTCAGTTTATAAAAAGATATTATGTTATGACGAAAAAAATGGCATCGTATCAGATTTGTTTCCTTTTATATCACTCTATCATTTTTCTCATGGGTATAGAATGTTACAAAAATTTTTATTTTTTGTAAAGCAGTGTCTTAAATTAAAAATTTTCAAAACCATACTTTAGAAGATAAATAGCTCAATCGCATAACCATAAGAATTAAAAAATATACTATATAAATCAAAACTTTTTAAAGAAGTAAGTACTGACAGTTTTTTTCAAAATGAAAATAGAATAGTAGCAACTTTTTTCTTATAACCGTCACTAAACAGTCGACCAAATTTTCAGTTCATGACTAGCAAAGCTTAACACTGTTGCCTTGCAATTTTGGACTCCAAACCAGTAGGTAATGGAACTCCTGGACCAAGTATTGGTTGAAATTTGCATACGTGGTGAACTTTTTGACGAATCTGACCTCTATTTGCGTTACATGAAAATAATAACCAGAAATACCATCACGATTAGCCTGAGGACTCTAACCAATGATCCGTCTACTATTGTGGATATTTTTCGTCAACACTGAACCGGGTTCGGAACTGGGTACAGATCGACCGGCCATGTGTGGGATTTAAACCCGGTCAAATCGTTGGACGGCGGGTCATTAGAGACAAATTAAATTTGTAAACTGAAATTCTCATTTTACAAATTAAATTTGTGAACTAAATTTGTACTTTTCTTCAAGAAAATACTTATGACAATGCCATAAATGGTAAATTTTTAAGGTTATTTTTTATTATTTAAGCTTTACTATGTATTGAATTTGTTTATGAGGGGGATTCTTATTTCACATTTTTTGCAGAAATATTTCAAACTATTTAAATATCAGAGTTTAAATCAAGTCTTTTTGAAAACTATAAACTAGCTAATATTTACATAGGAAAACCATACAATTCCATTACTCATAACACGCACAAACACCATAACTTTTCAATTGTTTTTCAAATATACAATGTTTTTATTTAATTTTCTTCATGCCTTGTGCAATTTACTCTAATTTTTACTATTTGAAAGCATTCTGATCTAATTTCATTCACTTTTATCTTCGGGTAATGTGATTGAAATCGAATTAAAAAGGCTTGATTTTTTTTCTTTCTCCACAATTCTATGATATTAAGATTTCAATTATAATAATTTTATATACAGTAACTTTAAGATAATTTTATCTGTAAAATTTAGAAATTATCTCATATTCGTTTTCATAATTTCCTTATTTTGAAACATAAAAAACTAAATCTAAATAAAGTAATTTAAAATCTAAAACACGTTTTTTTTACATGCTGAAATTTAAAGTATTTATAAAAATAAACGAAGCAGCAAATTTCTCTTCATACCCAAAATCTATTTTCTTTTTATCGCTTGTCCAACATTAAAAAACACCTTTTCGCTTAAATGAGAAAGTGTTTTTTATTTGAGTTATTTACCATATGTGGCCCATAAGAATATTGAAATACCGGAGCTTCTATTTTTCAATCATTTACGTAAAAAAGAAAGAAAATACAGCAGTGATGAACTAGGGAGCCAAAAAGGGAGGGAGGCAAAATGGGGAGCAGTTTTAGTTTCTAGGGCGTCGCCTGGTAGTAATCGTTTTATGTCGCCACCCCTGCAATTCAATGACTTTATCATTAGTAGACGGGTCCCTGACATCAAGTATCGTCTGCCCAGCTACGGGGGACTGCAAGAAAAAAACTGATCTTTGAAATCCATCGAAGCAGAAGTAGGTTAGAAAAAATTCAAAAACATGGTGCAAGAAGAGAATAATAAAAAAATAACATTTCGAGGCTAGTGCCAACTATTTTTTCAAAAGAAATTAGAAAAATGGCTTGAATCTTAGTTTTTTTTTTCCTTCTTTGGAACTGTTTGTATGAAAATATAAAATACTAAACAATCTGTTAGATGTTTCCAAGTCATGAAATTTTAAACATTTATCTAAAGTAATGACACTATAAATATCTATTCATATTAATATGCATTTTCCTTACAGTTAAAATGAGTTTTTAGCAAATTCATCTTTTTGCATGTCAAGTATAAATCAATGTTTACTTTATTAAACGATATTATTTATTAAAAACACGTAATTCATTTTCCTTGATGAACAATTCCACAGCTCTTGAAATATAGAATTTGTTATTATGAATCATGTATGTAATAAATTATGAACTCTATTGTTTATTTACTTATTTTTGTGTAATAATTGGAATTAAAAAAGGAAAGTCATCGTGAAATATTCTAAGAGAAATTTAAAATATTTAATGTAACAATAATAGTCTGCTTATATAATATTTAATATAACTTATAATATTTAATGACACAATAATGTGCTTATTAAATAGACTAATTTTAATAAATAATGTCTGAGGTTAGGGAACCAAGCATAAAATTTACTTTGTCTTTACTTGTTAATGGTTATCAAAAAAGTAAATAAGTTAAAAGTTATCAAACATAACAATTTTTAATCTGTGTTCTATTTTTGTCGCATGTTGTTGGTAATAAAACATTGAATTAAGTCCATAAATATTCCATAAAAGAGGTTTGAAAGGTTAAAATTAAAAGAGTAAATTTAAAAATTAGAATAAAAGCTCCATTGTTAGGATATATCAATCTATGAACTCTATATATCGCAAATAAATTGTGTTTGTCTCCTTGCAATATCTGTGGTAACTAAACAGTGAGCCTTACAACTGTACTTGTGATCACACAATTGAGAAATATTTTGCTATTCATCTTACATTTCACCTGAACTTATTTTTATCAATAATGTATAACATCGCTAAGGCGAAGTAGATAAAATATATTTTGCAGATAAAATATATATTTTTGACAAAAACAAGAATTGTATTAAACATTCAGCTTAATATGCAAGTCAAATTTTGAATTTTTTTTTATTTGATTAATAAAATTTTTTAAAAAGACACGTTTTCGTAAAACTTATTGGGGATATCATCTGTTACAAAAAAGGGAAGACTTGATAGGTGTTTTTTCAGGTGATTTACGGAATTATTTGAAACCATCTTAGATTTTAGAACAACAAATGATTTCTCACACGACACATGTTATAGGCCCTCAAATGACCTAATCGGAGAGGTGTAAAGGAAATTGCTCAGAAAAAAAATTTATTAGCTTGAAACAGATATAAATCATAAAAAAGTGAAAAATGTTTTTAAAATAAATAATTAAGGAAGATGAATATTAACTAAATTAAACTTTTAATAACAATTTTAACTCATACTCGCTTTTTATTCACTTTAAATTATTTTTTGATATGCATGAAAAGTTATATTTTTAATGTTTAACACAAGAACGAGGAACTGAGATACTGGGTTTTGTTGCTCTAAAATTAAAACACAACTTACAGAAAGTGTTGAGAATTTCTGAGTTTTTATAATTTGATCCAACTTAAGGGATTATTTAATCATTCTTGTGTTAGTCTTATAGAGATCTATAGGACCTTATACCTCGAATACCGGGAAGTCTAAGGGAGCTTAGGTATTTCGTTTGATATTTAAATATTCCCAGATAGGTATGAGCTTAAGGTACCATTTAGTAAATATTAGGTATACCCCAGTTTCATTGAAAAACAGAGGTATTTCAACATGTGCCTAAAATTTTTTTATTGTCAATTGGAAACTCACTTAGTTAAGAAAGTATTATATAAGTACATTTTAAAAGTCAGTGCTGTATTTAATCAAATTTTTTTCTTTCACCAAATAAAATAAAATGCCATAGAATTTTGATGCTCATGTCTACAATAGGTTTTTGTTACATTATTAACAATAATAATTAACTGTCCTTCTAGGTATACAGCAATATTTAGTCTTTCTATATTTAAAAAGATGCCTTTTATAATCAATATACTGTGTTAATTTAATTTTTTTTTTAAAAAAACGCGAAGAAGACGAAGCAATTGAAAAAAAAGCTTTTTTCTTTAAGCTATTTTCAATAGGAAAATCGATAAAGTCTTGAGTGAAAAAATAATATTTAATACAATGGATTGCATTGAGTCGTCCGACGAATCTCAAACTTGAACATTGCGTTGACGTAATGAATTATAATGGTTGTCGGAGTAGAAACAGGAAAAAAAGAAAGAGAAAATCACGTTATATGGTTAGAAAAGAAAATAATGTAATCTGAGCTCTTAGTTATTAACGAAACTAAATCTGTGATGAAAGCGGAGGTTTTTTTTTTCTCATTCTTTTTAAGACTACTCTTGGGAGACATGGTATGACTACGTCGTGCAATTCAGTATTACAGTATGGTATTGGTTTAAGAATTCGAAGAGAGTAACAGTACTTTCAAACATGAAGCTCCAAGAATTTAAATACGACATCGTTGATGAAGTTGCTTTTGTTTACAATGACCTGTTGAGGAAGGTGTACAGAAACTTCAAAAATCACTTACAAGAGAGTATCATTAAAAAAAAGTCCATCTCTTCAGATACTATTTTCAAAATAATATCGTTTTTAAATGTTGGAGACTTTATAGTAATTTTCCGGTAAAAATTTCTTTTTCTTCTTTTTTAGTGAATAGATTCGGTAATGTATGGCATTGTGAAAGGCATCAGTTGGATTGGCCAACACTTCTTTGAAGAAAGAACGTCTCAGTATGGTTCAATGTAATAGTTCAACGCTACAAACATAAACTGCGCAGTGGAGGTGAATAAGAATAACGCCACTTCGTTAGGGCAACTAAGCTTTTAAGTTAGGAAAAATACGAAAGATGTCATTACAACTGCTAAAAAATCACATTTATTATTTATGGTAATCCGTGATGAGGTCATCTATCTTTTTAGGGGGATACGATTCGGCAGGCTGTGTTGAAAAAAATTAGGAAATAAAATTAAAATTTTAACTTATTGAAATTAACCTATTAAAATTAACTTTTTAGATACAATAAGGAATCTCTTATCATTTTAGTTCAGACCTACAATTTGCAGATGTCATTTGACTAATTCTCAAAAATTATCCCAAAACTCAAAAATTAAATTCATGTTGGAAAGTATAAAAGATCACTCATTTGATGGTGTGAAAGCAAAAGCATGAAGCGGAGTTCATGAAAATGCTACCGGAAGTGAAGACTTGGATCACTCTTCAAAAAGTGGGCGTTCTAAATAAATCAATGAAAGAAAATGAAAATGGAAGCAGATAAAAATGTACGGTTTGCTGCGTTTTACTTAGGAAATACGCTATTTTATTCTGACAAATTCTTATATTATTTAAGAATTTTACTAACACTTAACGTAGAATATCGTGTAAAACTTTATTGCAAGATAACTATTATTTCCGTCGACAAAGCAGGGCAATTTGGAAACAGAATAGTCAGAACCCCTGGCACGTATCTCAGTTGGAACGAAATATCGGGTATTGGAACGGTCTAACGTGCAGCAAATAACGTTATTTTAATTAAATCTAACCTGCTATTAGTGCCATCTCTTGATGGAATTTATAAAGTATTGATATTGGCTGAGAATAAATATCTGGTTTCTTAAGCAGATTACAGCAGTCCATACTTTTCATCCCATTTTTCCTTGATTTTTTGAAAGACTCGGCATCGGCCGATATTTTCTATTAAATTTAAATTCAAATGGAATTAGGCTTAGTGACAGGGAGAGGTAAAAATTAGAAAATTGATATTGAAGTCAAAAAATTTTGATATATTTATTATGATTTGTCTTTTTTATGTATAATTTAATGCTTCTCTTTCATGAATAACTCTTAATTTCTCTAAACAACCATCAAAAATAAAAGGTGCACTTTTTAAAGTAGTTTATAAATTTGTAACGCATTACTTTTTTTAAATTGTATCATTCTCTCGGCATGAACGATTAAGCACTAAAGTATTGAAAATGATTCTAAGCTTTAATATTTCGTCTATCTTTTTTCTATTGTTTATCTTCTGCAAATGTTTCATTATGATTCATTTACCAACGCTATTCCTAAAAAGCAAGGGACAAAAAAAGGTAATGCAAGTTTTACTCGAATTGCATTAATTCAGATTTGGCTTTAAGATTAAAGAGTGAAAAAAAGCCGTCAAAAACAGTAATTACAACGAAAAAAAATCATTTGGAGAAAGAACGTCGTTTAAAAATTATAAAAAATTCTTTTAGAATGTATTATGATTTGTATCGGAAATGGAATTAGACGGATTTTTTTTTTGCTCGCCGGCGGATAATTAAAGAGAGTCTACAATGTTGGAAAAACATTTCTATTTCTATTTAATAAGTTCAACAAAAAAAACATTTTATGTTGCAGTTTGGCTTTCTGTTTTATAACTTTGAAATTTTTATTTTTCTTTACATAAAATGTTTTGATTTAAAAAAAAGTTTTATTTATGTGCATGCAGCTTATTTAAACTGCATTGTAATAATGCAGCATTATATATAAGTAATTAGTAGATATCTAAGAGAGAAAAATATTTAAGAACAACAAAAGGAAATTATAATAAAAGTCAAATGATTTAAAAACAATCACATGTTTTATATTATTTCTGTTCCTGTTTGACTTCCAGCTTTATGAAAACAGCAAATATATTTTTCCTAGCAAAATTATTTTTTTTTTATATTTTCGTTTTACTTATATTTAAAAAAACTATTTAAACTTCAGTCTAATTATTCAGCACATAATTCAAAAGCATTTTAGAAAGAAAGTTGTTTAAAACAAATAATAAAAAGAAACTTTATGGATAAAACTTGTATTTGGATGAATGAGAGTGTCAGAGAGAAGAAAAACAAATCATTTAAAAATCGATGTTCTGTTCTTTTTCTGAGAGCTTTAAGTATAAGTACTGTAAGAAGAATATACCTTTAGGTTACGGACAGTAACCGACAAAAAGTACTGTGGTTAGTAACCTGTAAAGACTATTAAAATGCAGGTCTATCCTTAAACTTTTTCTCATAAAATATAGTGTCTCTGACCGCAAATTAACCTTATGCTTGTAAATGTTTGTAAATGTCAGTTCACGTCTTGACGTTGTTTGAGACGCGGGCGATTTGTTTGTCAAATTTTTTTGGAACAAAGAAAAATCATAGTACAAAGAAAAGTTGACATTCTGTGAACTTCTTTCTCAGAGAAAGGAGCTGAATGTTAAATTTAATAGTTGAATACACTACTTTTGGGAATTCGCTACTATTTCATGCACTAGGTTTTTATTAATCAAAAAAAAAAGAAAAAAAAAGATCTGTCTGTGTAAGTGATTTATCTACTGATTTTGAAGTTCATTACAACCACGAAATCTGGACCTTTTTCCAAAAAAAAAAGAAAAAGAAAAGAAGGAGTTGACTGTTTAAAATAGTCGCCAACTCTCCAAATTTTGTGGAAATTTGAGGACAAAAATTTTTTTTAATACCATAGAAGCAGTAGTTTTTACTTTTAGAAAATAATGTATGCGTTTTGTAAGCACTTATGTCTGACAATGTCGTTGATTTGAAAGTAAATTGGGCAATTATCTTTATAGGAATTTATCTCAGTTTTACTTAAATACGATTAATGTTTGTTTTAGAATTATACATATTTTTTTTTATTTTAACAATTCAATAGAATTCAGTAAATAGACGTAATAAAAACTGTAACTGTTTCTTATTTCCCTCCTTTGTTTGATTATTTTTGTTTACACTCGTTTCCCAAACCCTTTTGGTTGAACTTTTCTTTATGTTACTAGGTTTATTATTTTTTCCTCGGTTCCTAATTCTTATCCTTTTCTGATTTTGTATTTCCATGAAAAAGAAGAATCTTAAATGTCGAAATTATTTGGTCGACGAACTTTAATGTACGTTTATCTTCATTCACATTCATATTATAGCAGAGAATCAAACAAAGGAATCCCCTCCTGTGTTTGATTATCTTATTCAAACTTTTTCCTCATCCCCTATTGGGTAAATAGTATGTTTCCTAGTTGCATCTTATTTGTATTTTTTTCATCTATTCTTTCCTCTTTTTCTCCTCTCACTTTGTGTTTCGACATTGAAGTTGATTTTTCAAGAAAAAAAAATCTGAGATTAATGAAAATTTTTCAACGTCAAAATTATTTGTTCTTTGAAATTATTATGTACGTTAGCATCCCATTAAGCAAGATAATCAAAAAACAACTCTAGTGTGTTGAAATTGTTTGTTCGACAAAATTATTATGTACGTTTAGATTCCTATCAAACAAGTAAATCAAAGAAAATTTCTCTGTGTTAAAATTGAATGTTTGTCGAAATTATTATCTACGTTTATAACCAAAGATAACCAAAGAGTATTCTTCTGTGTTAAAATCATTTTTTTCATAGAAACTATTATGTACGTTAGCTTCCCATTAAATAGGATAATCAAACGGTTTTTCTGTGTTGAAAGTGTTTGTTCGTCGAAATTATTATATACGTTTAGTTTCCCATTACACAAGCTAATTAAAGAAAATTCTTCTGAATTAAAATTGTTAGTTTGTTAAATTATTATGTACGTTTAACTTCGTTGAGAAAAAAAAAAACAAAGAATTATTTTGAATTATTATCATTTGTACCTCTTTTTTTTTGTTGAAATTCCTATTTCATTTCCTGTGATCAAACTAAATTTCATTAATCTAAAAAAATCCCTATTGTTTGATTTTGAAAATCTCCTTTGTTCGATTTTCTTGTTCAATCTTGTTTCTCATCTCCTAATACTATCTTTTTCCATGTTTCTACTTGTTTATATATGTTTTTTCATTTCATTTTCCCTACTAGTTTTTTTTATCATCATGTGTTTCGAAATTGAAAAAAAAAATTTAGTTACCAAAATTATTATCTTGATTTAGCTTCATCAGTATCCCATTACACAAGCTAAATATTTCTTCCCTTTCCTTGATTATTATGTCTAAACATCCAGTCCCTATTGGTTAAATCATCTTTTTCCTTGTTTCAACCTGTTAGTACTTTTATCCTTCTGCTCCTCTGTCTTGTTTCAATTGATTTTGCATTTCGACATTGAAGAAGATTCTAAAATATTTAAATTTTTTCGTCGACAAAATTGTTATCCAAATTCATCTTCATTCAGCTTCCTATCATACTAAAGAATCAAGCTAAATATTCCCTGACTTTAATTGATTACCTCCTACAAACTTGTTCTTTATCCTCTATTGATTTAAGCATGTTTTTTTTCTTGTTTCAACTTGTTTTAATTTTTTTTTTCGGTTCCTCTCTTTTTTCCTACTTTCTTTTTGTGTTTCAACATTGAAGAAGTGTTTTTTTATTATAAGGCCGATGCCATTGTACGTCTATCCAATGGCGTTATTTATACTTATTTACGTTGTCTCAGCTTTATTTTCATAAGGTATGCCCTTTTTTAAACTGGATTTTATAATGTGTAGTTATAAATTTCTGTAATGTATATATAATATGATTAAAAAATCAATCAGCAACTATGATGTAAAGTTTTTTTTAATGGCGGGCACTTGAAACTATTGTCCATTGGCCACAGAAAGTGCCAGAACTGCTAACTCTCCTTTAGTTACCCAGTGGGCACCTGTGGTGAAGCCACGGCGGTGGAGCAGCGTCACCCACGTCACACTACCACGACCGGTTTATAGGGAGGGTCCTATTCACACATTCTCACACAAAGGAGATGGAACATAGAACACAGATAGAGAGAAAGAAACATCCATGCCTCGCCCGGGATTCGAACCCAGAACCTTTCTGATGCAAGGTCAGTTCCTTGTCCCTTACACAGGCCGATCGGCCTATAATGTGAAGTAAAAATCAAAATTTAAAAAAAAAAAACAAGTTAACTGGAATTAAGTCTCGTGAAGGCTGAATAATAACATCAGAAGAGATACGATAAAAAGTGCTTAGTTTAAAAAAAAATATTCGAGTTTGTAATGATAATTAACCACTGAGTCAATCCAATTTACAGTAATTACCCAATTAACAAAGAGGATTATGATGTTGATATTCGATATTTACTTTACACATAGTTTACTATGTTTTGACTACATAATGACATATACTCGTATTTCCGATTTTTAAGATATCTATGTTTCTTAAAGAATCAAGCAAAAGTGTGAAACGGAAAAGTATCATAATTATGGAGAAAAAAATGCTATTTTACAAATCAGTGCTATTTTACAAATCTGAGTAACTCGCTAAAATTAAATTTCTTTTTTTTTTAAATTTTAGAATTCAAACAAATCAGAAAGCTAACATTAATTAATGCAAGTAGATTATTAGCAATGTATACTTAGTATTGTATAATTATTGAGAAACATCTTTTTTGAAAGTTCTGGGATGAAAATTGAATCAACCAATATTTTCAACTTACCGACGACTTCGAGAAAACCGATTTGACTCATCATTGGGGATGTGTTTATTTGGCACATATATTCTCCTTTGTCTGATTCTTCGACGTCTTTTATGTTTAACCACCATGTCCGGTGGCTGTTATGTGTAATACTGTAGCGTGTGTTACGAGTTATCACTTTGTCGTGCAGCGTTAGCAGGGTGTGCTTGTCCGTGTGAATCCACGCAACCTGTAAAAGAAAACTTTGTATTAAATTTTAGCATTAAAATTGTTTATCTATTCCATTAACTTTTTTCGATGAGAATAAAAGAAATAATATTGTTTGCACTAAAAAGAATGGATTTTAAAGATTTTCTTCGTAATTGATATCATCTTCCAGGAAATGGTCGGAGAATTTGGAAATAACTCCCGAGACTTGGAGAAATAGCTACTTACTTTTATTCATGAATATGCACTTTGTCAAAAGCATTAAGATTAATGCACCATATCAATCAGAAAAATTTATTTTCAAATACATCAGACGTTGAAAAAAGTTCCAGATCTAATTACTGCCAATAGTACCGGCACACAGGGAACCGGTACTTTTAACTTATAAACTCAGTTTTACCCGAAAATGTTACGGAAAAAAAATTATATAGTATAATTTTACAGCAATAAATACCGTAAAATCACTGAATCACTTTAATTATATAACAATTACCGTAAANTTTTTTATTCATTTATATATATATATATATATAGATAGATAGATAGATAGATAGATAGATATATTACTGTAAAATTTCAGTGCAATATTTTACAGTAGAAATACATTTAACATCTCTTACGGTCAATTGAATTTTACGGGTGATACATCCAAATTTCCGGTACTTCGTAACATACTTTGATCCCAATTTATTCACAGTGCAGATGAAAGGAATCACATATTTTTATTCCTTATTAATAATTTATATGATTTCTCCGGATAAAACATAAAACAATATAAAACAATAAAAAATGTTACAACAGAAAAGATAGAAAGAAACTGAATAATGTTGTAGAAACTGAGTGTAAGAAAGAATGATGAAAAAATTTTTTTTATCAGTCCACTTTTTCTACTTGTAGAAGCTGATAAAAAATATTATGCTTCCTTGAATTAAGACAACGTAAAGTTTGCACTAATACAGTGGCGCTTGCACTTATGTATAAAAGTTATTGAACACAAGAAACAAGAAAATTAACGTTTTGTCATTTATAATTTTGAGAAATATTTATTGCAGTTTTGTAATTTTAATTAAGTTTAGGCAGTTGCATATTTTTTCGTTTAAAGAACAATATGTATTACATTCTTATACCATTTGTCATCATACCCTTTTTATCGAAACCATTTTGAGAAATAAAAAACACACATTATTTGATGAAACCATGCCACGAAGCAAACAAGAATTTCATCGGGTCTATATTATTTATGGTAAAGAACGGTGCACATATTGCATCATATCTTTAGTTTCTTTTTCTTCGTGTTTCACTTCTTCTCTCCCGTTCAACCTTCGCCAATGCTTCAAACTTTTCGATTTTCATGAATAATGCATCGCCAAAACCTTCGACCGTAAACACCATAAATCTTAAAGCATTACGGCTATCCGAACCTTTAAGGTGATGTCTCGATTTCAGTCAAGACGGAAACATTGAACCGTAAATAGAGGATCAATATTTATTACCTCCCCCCAACTTAAAGAATACCCACCCCGTCTAACACCTGAGAGATTTAATCGGTTACCTTTCAAATGCTCACTGTTTTATCTCCCAACTTATCACTCATTTTTTTTCTTCCCTTGGCGATATGATATTGTAAAGTGATGTTCGAAATGGAGTGAGAATGGTAAACGATGGTAAGTTTAGGCAAAAATACTTAAACTTGAAGGTTTGGAATTTTTTTTTTAATGTATGTCATCTTTAATGAATCAATAAGGTTTAAGGTCATGTAAATAAGAATAAAAAAATATAATGAATTTAAAATTTTAAATTAAGTTTATCATTAAATTTTTTATGTAGACTTGAAAGGAGAAAAAAATTAGGAAAAAATTCTTTTTTTTCCAGGTATGAAACTATGCTTTTGTAAAGTAACTAGTAATTAGTATTTTTACAATTGAAATGCAATTGGATAGACAATTTCCAGTGGCGATAAGCGTTAATGACAAAATAGATGCGCTTTACCGCATTTCCACGTTAGTTCTGACAAAAAATTATTTTATTCGTTTTTTTCGTCCAGTAAAATTTAGTTTTTTAGAATTTCCGACTGGAGTGTATAACCATCAGGGAGCTGACCTCGCATTAAGAAGGTCCTGGGTTAGAATATGAGACAAGGCATGGATGTTCTTTCATTGTCTGTACTATCTGTCGTTACTATGGGAACAACGTTGACTCCCCTAACATGGTGCCTCTGAAAGAGTGTCCAGCATATTTGCCCTATTCATACCCTGAATAACGAGTTTCCAACAGGTGGACAGTGGAAAAAAATTTTTTTACTGTTATTTTATTATATTATATTCAATGCCGACAGGCCTGTGTAGGGTGCAGGGAACTGTCCTTACTTCAGAAAGGGCCTGGGTTCGAATCCCGGGCAAGGCCCGGGATGTTTCTTTCTCTCTGTGTGTTTTATGTCCTTTCTCCTTTGTGTGTCAATGTGACCCGCCCTATAAGCGCGTTGTGGTTGTGTGAATGGCGTGGCAGAAGTCGAATTCCTGACCATAGATGGCGCCACTGAAAAACAGGAACAATCGCACCCCCACTACCTAAGCAGGCAAACGACAAAAAAAAAATTATTATATTCAATAAAATTTCAAGCAGGATAAAATTATCGAATCGTTAATAGGGGGTCAAAACTATTTACGCCTTTCACTCTTAAAGATATCCAACCAGAGTAGTACCCAAAGAGTTTAATGGGGTACTTTTCAAAAGCTCACTATTTTGTTTATTACTTAATCACTCATATTATTTTCCTTCGGTGATATGATACTGAAAAGTAGAGTTAAAATTTAAAGAGAAGGCTGAACCATGGGAAAAATGCGTCATGAAAAATTCTGCTATACCTTCATTAGTTATCTAAAATATAAAAGTACGAAAGTTCAGGTAAACCAAAAGTAAATTACAGAGTTTCAAATGTTGAAAAAATTGCTTTTGTACTGTGTAATTCTGAATAATCTTGTCCTAATTTTCCTAAATTTAAATTTTTTTCAGCATTTGTGGTTACGTTTTTTATACTTCAAATCTTAATTAAAAATGCTTTTTTAATGAAGCATTTTTCCCACGAAAACAGAATTTTTCATGAAACGTTTCATTCGTGGTATTGTGCAATCTTATGCAAAATACTGGAAATCTAATGTTCATCAAAATACTAAATTTCTCAAGAAGAGAAGAAGGAAGTCTTTTATTTTGTGTCACACCTAAAATTAAAGAAAAAAGAATTAAAAAAAAACGCCGGAGACCAATCAGAGCAAAAGGCTAATATCCGAACATAACTTTTGAACTACTTAGGTATATCGAATTTTAGGTTTTTATAAAATTTTACTTCAAAAACTTTTCTTAAGTTTCTAATAATAGGTCTGATAAAAATAATTATAGCCTTGAAAACCATACTCTCAAAATATGTTATAAATATCAGCCGCTTTTATAAAATAAACAAATATTTAAAGATTTTACAAATTTTATTAGCTCAACATTTGAAATAAAAGCACAAAAACATATCATAAAGAATAATTTTAGGACAGTGAACAGTAATAAGTTTATGTTGGAGTATTATATGATGCAGTGTACCGTATTGGAGATCTAACTAGACGCACTGTGAGGCTTTACCAGACCCATGCATGAGGACTCTCATTACAGCTCAGGAGAGATTATGTTCATTCCAAATTTGTAAGTCTCAAATCTGTCAGTATCCTAGTGATTTGGATAGTTATAAATGGATTTTACGATCCACTGTCTCTAATATTGAGAACAAATTGGCAAGTGATATAACTTTACTCCGAATCCCTTAGTCGAAGCTTTTGTGTCAATCCCTTTAAAATTCTGAAATGCGAAACAAACAGTAATCTGATGCTCTCTGCAATTTTTCAAGAGTGTCATTAGTTTTGATTCGGCAATAGGAAGTGCAAACGCGTCGTTTTCATAAATATTTTTTATTGGCATTGTGATTTATATTTTTCACGCAAATTTCATTTTCTACTATTTTTAAGGACGCTGAAAGCATCTATAAAATATAAGTCCGAGTAATTCAATTGGAGTAATTTTTTTTTCTTTTAGGAAGATTTCCTATTACTCTAGATATTTCGTTATTAATTTCAAACGGTTATTAAAAAATTTAACTTTTCAAAAATTGCTCCATTTGAGACCATTTATATGTTTTTTAATGATTTAAAGTTGCAAATTCTGTAAACGTGATTAAAAAAAAGAAATGTCACAAAAAACTTTTATTTTCTGTTATACCAACAAGTGTAACAGAAAGGTTAAACATATAAGTATCTTTAATATACTGGTTCGTTTAAGGATCCATGCTCGTGAGTTTACGGGCAAAACAGTACTTTTTTGTGAAGCACATAAACTCATGATCTTAAATTCATATCTTCATCTTTTTTTATTTAATTTTTTATGTTTGTTTTTATTTTGCTTAAAAATAATATTTTTATTCTTACTGATATCCTTTCTGAAAGGCTATTTTCTATTAAATCGAAAAAAATCATATTTCAAACTTAATAATTGTAATTAAAATTCGAAAATGTTGATACAGTTTGATACGATCGATACATTCAAAACGAATGTTAGTCAAATTCATATTTTCTTCTTTAAGTAAAGATTAAAAGTTATAAATACAGCTGCTTATATTACATCCAAATTTATATACACTGTTAGAATTTCCATTCTAAAATTATAGTGACACAATCGCCAGCAGTCTATCCATCCTATTAACAGAAAAATTTGAAATTTACTTTTAACCTTATATGGTTTTGAAATAATTTAAAACTAGTGTGGTTAAAAAACCACGAATACAAAACAATACAGTTTTCTAACTATTCATGACTAGCATGGTTTTGAAACCATCAAAAAGAAAATTAACTGGATATTGAAGGTAGCTTAGCAGTTCTATGATGCTTTCATCTATGTGGGAATGAGAGCCTCGTGTTTAAATAGTCCAGGGTCACAAATTGGGGAGTACAGAGCGCTGGAAACACTTCATGTTTTGAAATAAATTTAGGAAATACTGTGGTATCGATTCTGTGACGAGTGGGTCCAGTTGGTACTATAAAATTATTGTTGCGTGACCGTATTAGGTGAAAGCAGTTAATAAAAGTTTTTTTCTTCTCAGGATTCACAGTTTGAATACCATCATAGTTACAAGTTACAGTTATTTGATTGTTTCGCTTGAATTTTGTGAAGTAAAAACTAAATAAAGGGTTATTTAGCAGAGAAATTTCTAACATTGTTCAATATATATATATATATATATATAACACGTAAAATCGATCTGAATTATTAGCGAGTGACATATCACACATCACATCTTACTCAATTAATATATATTTTGAAAAAAATAAGTGAATCAAAGATTATGAAACTCGAGTTACCAAATTTAATATATTTTCAGAAATTTCCTTGGATTTAATTAACCCTAAACATCATTAATTTTGAAATGGTTCCATAATCAAACATCTTGCAGATACTTAAAAATATACCATAGTACTTCAAAATGTAATAGTACGATCGAAAAAGGAAACTTTCTTAAAGTTAAACTAAAGTTAAGTTAAATAACTTTAATCATAAACATGTAATTAATAAAAGTGCTTCAGTTGTAAGGTTAATGGTGCATGTATTCGTATGCAGGAATGAGTCAATGCCATAACGTAAGTGCTGAAATAGTAGTGAAGGGAAGACATGCTTTTGGCACGTTGCGTAATAAGGTAAAATCATATAATTAATTTATAATAAATAAACGGCTAGGTTTTGAACTCTTAATTTAAAGAACAAAACCGTCATAATATCAGAGTGAAATAAAAAAAATACATATCAAAGGTAAATAACCTTTAAATTTAGGTTACAAAAATATTTTATAGAAAAACTTTAATATTCGTATATTGAAAAGTGTACAATCTAAAAGTATTGCGCCATACTGTCCGTACATTAAAACATAATAAGGGGAAAACTTAATGACAATATTTCCGTTTGATTTGAACCATAATATCGTATAATCATGTTTCAGAAACACGAAAATGTGATCAAATGTATTAAAAACTGAAGCAAATCTGAACCATAGAGAGCTATTTCTAATACTGCAGTGTTTGCAAAACTATCCGTATACTATCTATATCCGTGTATATATATATA
>NC_092208.1:22881367-22946765 GCF_043381705.1 Parasteatoda tepidariorum | reverse complement strand
TATATATATATATATATTACCTGCAAACAATAATTGTAGTTTTAATTGTTACTTCCTCTATCTATTCTTCTTTACTATATAGAATATTTTGGATTATATTTAAAAATACAAACAAACTTCTCGAAATTACGTCTAGCTAAATTTTTTCAGAGATCAATAAATACATTATGATTGCATTCCACAAATAACACACCCTCGAAAATTTATCATTACAATGATTGCAATGATTCAAAATCAACTCAGTGGTTACAGAGTATAATTAAGCTGAAGCCAATTACAAAAGCGCTCAAATAAATTGAACTGGGTGGAAATGAAAGACTTAATGGTTCATCACTCTCCAAACTCGCAATTTGTCAAGAAGAGGCGAATCGCCGCTCTGTGTCTGTTAGTGTTTTATTAAAAAGAGAAAGCCATTGTAATCGGTAGATACAAAAAAAAAAGAGGACATTCTTCCGGCTATATTTAGGAACTATCTTATACCATTGAATTAAATGAAACAATCAGGCAATTTAATTGGTGCTTATGGAACTGCTTTTGAAGACTTTTGCTTAATGGCGTTTTTTTTATTGTGGACATTTAATTTTTACGCCGCTTGTATAAAATACCATGAAGAATGTGTCGGCTTATATAATACATATTTTTAAGAAATTATGTAGATTTGTTTCGAAGTAAATATTTGATATTTACGATCTATTAATAGTATTAATGCGTATGTTTAGTAATTATATTCTCTTTTTCATTATAAATGAATAAAAAATGTATTCGCAAAAATAAATTGAAGAAAGGAACAGTTCCTTTGCTTTGAAAGAAATTGCGTTTGCTTATTAATTTTTAAGTTGAGTACAGATTTGCTTTAATTATAAAACTGGAAAGAATACAATGTTGTTAAAAAAAAAGATTAGGATTCGTCAGGATATTGGGTCCGAAAGTAGCGATAACCATACGAATGTGTTTAGTTAACTGCTTGCTCCTTGAATTTATCTCGCATTAAGTATAAAATAATTTAAAAATGAAAAAAATATTTATTTTCCATATTTTTCGTTTAATTTGGTTTAATATTTCTAAGTTTATGATTTTATAGTTTATTTGCTCGTACGATTTAATTGTATGAAATTTAAATTTCGCTTTTACACTCTGTTAAAAACTAAAATACTAATTATTTAATATTCTAAAAATATTTCCATGTTAATTATAGGCTATATTGATACAAAGAAACAATTGTATTAAAAAATACATGAATCATTAATCAAATTATCTCTCTTAAATTTTTTAAAAGTGAAAAATTATTTAATGTCTCCAAATCATCAGGATATTTAAGGAAACAGCTTAATGTAATTTCAAAATCTTTAATTTAAATATATTTTTTTCAATTCTTAATATTGGACTATATTGAGTACATGTCATATTTAGCGATGAAAGTTTTTAACGAGGCATAAAATCTAAAAAAATACAAAGTTTGAAAGAAGATATATTTCTTGTTTTTCCTATTATTTATATTTATAACCAAATCTTTAAAAAGATTGAAAAGAGAGAAATAAAATTTCTGTATTTTTTTAGATATAATATTCTCCTACGCCTCACTTCTCACTATGCCCGAAATCCGTTTGAGGATTTCCCTCTTACAATGCACATGAATTCTTTTCATCCCTTGTGCAACAGAAATTTTATTAAAAAAACAAAATTTATTCAATTTCAATAATTTTTATAAATGATAATTTTATAATTTTTATAGATGATTTTTTAATTACCTGATTAAAGTAACGTAATTACCTGATGAAACAATCTGGAAATTACTTCAATAAAAAAGATGTTAACTATTCTGAGTTGTTTAATACAAACAATGATTTGTTTAATTTTTAAGAATTTCAGTTCTTTTTCAGTTTTTCTCAACCATAGAGAAAAAATATAAAGCCTTTTTTATTGAAAAAAATATATATAAATCTTAGAAATATTTTCTTGTATTTCTTTGAAGAAATTGTTTCGTTAATCATCAAAACTCAAAAAAAGCATTGTTTTTATACTTTCGAATGCACGGAACTCAGAATTTCATTTCTTGTTTCAGATGTAGCACTTGATGAAACAATTTCTTCAGATATGAATCAGGAGACTTTCTATTTTAATATCTGTGCATTCGCTGAAAGACAAAGTTAAGAGTGGATCGACAAGAGCTACTTCTCATATATATTGTGAGGAGTTTTAATCTTGGGAAAAGTTTCCGTAAAAGTAGGAAATGAATGTGTCAACTATTTCACTTCCTTGCTGGTTCCCAAAGAGGGAACGTAAGCATTTTGTTCTCAAAAATTCCGGATCCTGCAAGAGTCGTTATTAACTCCAATCTCTCAGCGGGGTTATATGAAAAGAGATAACTGCAGCAAAATGGCCGGAAGCTGTTTGAAAGCATACTTGCATAAAGAAAGAACGTTTAAATAAAACTCTTTTGTTTGCTGGAAATAAATATTAGCTTCATACTTGCTCAAAGTACCATAGAAGAATACTGTACTATTATGGTTCTATATTTTGCATGTGACGGAGATATTGAAATATAGATATTTCTTTCCGTAAACTATTATAATTTTTCTTTTGTCTCGAGAATACTTACTATGTGTGTTATGTATAATCAATTTTAAAAGCTTGGTGCAAAATAGTTGTAAACTACATTTTTTTGAAATAAATATTTTTTTTTTAAAATTAGAATATTTCCACCACCTGCTTCCTCTTTCGCCAACCCCCCGTGGTTTATTCTTATTCAGCATCGATTTTTTTTTCTTCTTAAAAATCTATTTTTTTTCCAAAACAAGGAACATTATGTTTAAAAAATATGTAATTACTTCAATTTTCTGTGAGTATATTAAATTAATATGTTAATAGTCATGAAATAAACAATTACACTGAAAAAAAATTCTAGATCAGAATAAGTCAAAATGTACCAGCACTCAAAGTGCAGATACTTTTTAAAGTTAAACCCGTTTTTTACTGAAATATGTGTTACAGTAATTTTACAGTTAATAACTTTGCTGTGTCACAAATCAGTCAATTACTCTAATTAAAAAAACATTATTGTAAGATTTTTGGTATAATATTTTACGGTATCATTGGATTTTTCTGTAAAAAGAATTTTACTCAATAAAAGTGGGTTTTTTTAAAGTGCACCTCTTCGCCACGCTCACTAACCCCCGTGATTTCTTCTCGTCCATCATTGATTTTTTTTTCTTAAAAGTTGATATTTTCTTTCAAAACAGACAACATTTTTTTAAAGTATCCAACTACTGTTATTTTAAGTAATAAAATTTTGCTGCTAGGTTTAGAGTCAAGAAAGGAACGAGTTTCTAGTTTTGAAAAATAAACACCTGCACTTAAGAAATAATTAAGCCCAAGGAATACATATTGCTAACTCAAAAAATAGAGAAGTTAATTTAATCGTGATCGAGACTTATAGAAACAGTTCACATTGGGAACGGCGTTTATTGCTCCTTTGTTAAGTGTTTTTTTTTTGTTTTTTTGAAAAACTTTTTAAGAATTTCAATATAAATGATCAATTTAGTATAAATGATCAAACTGCAAAGATAATGGACGCTCTTCGAAATTCACCTCTATTCATTATTTTCAGATTAATTTCAAATATCAACCATTTTATTTCAAATATATATTAGTACAATTATAATTGGTAGGGTTTTGTGTTTAGCAGAGCGTGATTTCGATCCTCGCCGGCTGAAGACTCCCCATTTCCTAAATGGGGACTGGTGCACGTTATATCTGTCGGGCTACAAAGTCCTCCATGTTCTTACAGCATAGCTTACCTCAGGGGTTGAACTGGAGATTAATCGTTCTCTGGTTCAAGTCAAAATCACGATCTGTGAACGAATGAATGGATGCAATGAATGGGTCAGCCGTAGAAATGGGTTGTGACGTGCATGTGGTTGAAATCATATTCTTGACTACAAATAGCACCACTGAAAAAACAAGAAGAGCACCCACTGCCTTAAATACGTTTGGTTTCATTAATCTGGCTTGCTGGTTTGGCAAGTGGTATTAGAAACAACAACATAATTATAAATGACCATTAAATAATAATCATTATTCCTGCATTGGTTGTCTGGAAAAGTAGTTTTGGTATCCAACGATCTTTATTGATATCTTGCTGCATCATGCGCGCATTCTCAAAATTTCCTCCAGAATTAAGAATTTAGTCCGGATGTAACTATAAATTTTGCACAGACATCAATATATTAACAAATGTTCTTTCTGTCATACCTATACATTTTTGCCTCCGAAATGACTCTTATGTATTTGTTTATCCTCATTGTACTGCCATATACATATTTATTTTAAAAATCTCACTTCTTCAATAGCTTAGATAAACAAGCAAGTTTTAGTTAAATTTCGAATTCTAGAATACTAAATGACATTATATAAACTTTTTTTCCGACTTATATACATGAATTCCTGACATAAAGATTCTGACATATATTTCTGACGTAAAGATACAACTATTTAATTTGCCCTAGGGATATAGAATTCGATTATAAGTGTTTATTATTGCGCAATAGCTGTTCTTATACGTCTTTCTTTCGACAGACTAGGTAAGCGCATGTACAACAAAGTATGACGTTAAAATAGTTTAAATAGTATAAAAAAATTAAAATTAAATTTAGAAAAGATAGAAATGTTTTCGAAATTATTAGGTTATTCGTGAAAAATAATGGTCTCCGACTCTTGCTTGCTTCATTCAACAACCCTCGTGATTGATTTTCATTCAACACTCTTTCTTCTTAAAAAATCAATATTTTTCAAAAGAAAAGAGAGTTTTATTCAATAATTCATATCGAATTAATGTATTATTTGTAACGACATTTTGCTAATTCATTAATCGTAATGAAATGAAGAATTACTAAACTTGAAAAATTAACAACTCTAGTTGAAAAGGAAAAAAAACTTAATACAAAATGTATGACACAATATGCAACAATAAATAAAAAGTAGTTTTACTCTTTATCATTGTGTGTAACGATAACCTTATCTGATTACACTGTTAGAAATTGCTTGGAAAAAATGGTTAAATAACAATTTATCTAATTACTATTTTACCATATTCATTCGAATCAATTAAAAGATCATAAATAAAATGATATTCAAACTTTTAATTGTGAGAGAAACTGCTTATTTTCTGATTTCTCCAAATACCGTAAAATAAACCGAATTTTATCGCACCAATTAAGTCCACCTAATGAAACAACTTAGTTTTTGACAGTTGGGTGCATATTGTAGCCGAGAGGGCTAATCTATCTTTCTTATGACCGACAGAATGGGGGTCCCAGCGCTGAGCCCGATATTTTCTCTAATCCCTTCAACACGTGAAGAGTCTCCATTGTCCTGCACACTTCAATGACCATTACCAACCGAAAACCCTTCACCTAATGTTCAATTAAATTTCTTTTTTAACAGTTTCGAAACCATGCTTGTTGTAAATGATTAAAAGTCGCTTAGTTCTAACTTTTTTTCATGGTCTTATAACTATATTAGTTGTAAACAGTTTCATAACCATCAAATTAAAAATGATCTTTAAGGAAAACTTAACGGTTAATTGGATGAATAGACTGTTGCTGGTTATTTTATCGTAATTTCAGAGTGAAAATTCTGTTAGTGGATAACAGTTCAAATCTCATGAATTCGATTCATATATTTTTAAAAATTTCTAAGTAAATGTTTCGATTTATATTTGGTAACATCTAAGATCTCTTTCCCTCTCTTTTTTTTCTTTTTTGAGATCAGCTTAAGCACGTAAAGCTCTAAAAGGGATTAATGAATATTTCTACAGTAATGGTTATCTAATTATTATCTAAAATACACTTAAAAACTTAGAAACACATTGGAAAACATTTAAAGTTAAGTATTAGTTAGAGGTATTATTAAAATTTAAAATTCGAGTTATTTCTGGAGTTAAAAATTAAGAGTTTCTAAAAGGAATGTAATTTTAAGAACAAAAGTGCCTCTTTCAGTGCTTTAAATTTCAACTTTGTATTTGCATTCCTATGGCCAGCATAGCGACCCGCATGGTATTTTCTGCTCCTAGTTTAGCGTTTCTTTGACAAACTATCAGAACTGAGTTCTTTTTTTCTCCATCATACTTGCCTTTCTCTTCATGTGCATTCTTTACACCCTTTTGCAATGCCAAGACTTTTGAATTTTGGACAACAAAACAAACTATTACCTAAAGTTGAATATCTAAAACAGCCATGGGGTCAGTTACGATTTTTTAATAAAGTAATGTATAGTTTCTTAGAATTATTACATCTATGTATTTTGCACATTTCTGGGAATTGAACTAGATAACAGTACAGAAAGAAATCATAGAAACATCTGATTGCCTACTTAAAAATTCTATTGGTATTTATCAAAAAGGAAATCCTATACAATTTGAAAATAAGGATTTTTATTTATATGTTTATACTTTTAAATACGCAAGCACTTTCATCTTTTCAATTAAAATATAATAACTCATGTATCATTTACAGTCATTTATATAATTTTTTTTAAACTGATAGTTGTCAAAATTATTATTTTAAATAATGCTTAAGAAAAACTAACGCATATGCTCTCATTTTCAACATCAAGCATTCATTTCATAAAAAAAAAAATTTTTTTTGAGACAAATTTTTTTGGTGAATAGTACTTGGTAAAATTACCGTAATGCTAGGTAATGACATCTTAGGTAAAATTGAACATAATTCTGAATAATAAAACCAAAATATGCGGTATATAAACCATTTATTTGATAATTTTTCCCTTTAAACCGTAATGGTTTACGAGAAATTCTAATTTTCAAATCAGTATCAACAATTATAATTACAACATTATAAGTAAAAATACCAAACTGAAAACCAAATTTAGCCAAATAAAATTTTATGCATAGTCTCACAATAAAAGTACTAAAATTTACATTTATCAAATTTTATTGCATATCATAAAACCAGTTTTATTGCTCATTTTCTTAGATCATTAAAATCATTGCAAAACCCATTATCGAGACTTTGGTGCCACATAGAGCTAGAAATATAGTATATTTTACCATATTTTAGTAGTTTTGATCCCAATTTTCTTTTCAGTGAATGAAACATCCCGCATGACTCTAGTTTCCGTACGATTATACTTTAAGGTATATTAGTAAACATAGAGAATTTTGATTAATAATAATTTTTTTTTAAGTAACATTAAATGCATTTTATCAAATAAGGATTTAATATGTTTGCTTACTGAATAGGCTCTGAAATATTGAACTTGACTAATTAAATTGTCAGTTTGTAGTTTAGTTCAACGTTTTTCATATTCTTCAAAAGATATTTAGAACATATTTTGAAGTACTAAAAACATATTTAACTTAAATCAAATATTTTGTTATAAAAAGTGCGTTTTAGAAATTTCATTAATTTGTCAGAAATTCCTTGTCGCAGCAAAATATCCAATTAGTTCTACAGAAAACACTTTACCTTCTTTGAAGATATTCCTTCAAATAGGCGTAACTAACTTCAACTTGATTTCAAGATAAATATCTTTCCCTGGTAAAAACTCTTGCTATCAGTATATCTTTCGCAATTTTACGCTCGTGTGATTAATATGACCTACATAATCATTACCCGTAATTATTTTGCGAAGTTTAAATAATGCGTGTTATGGATGTTCCTTAATAACATATATGCATCTTTTTGATATAAAGAAATGGAAATAGAAAACTGAAGTACACTTTCTTAATTGGAAACATTTTTTTTAAACTTTACCATGCACACGTTTATAACTATTGTAAGATAACTATTAAAACTTCAAAATGAATATAAAATTTTTGAAAATTACATTTCACAAATACTTAAAATAAATAAGTTGTAATATACTGTTGTTACTATTTTGCACGTAAATTATGAGTAAAAAGTATTTCGCATTAAATATTTATTATTTTATTTTTTAAGAATTATAAGTAGTAAAAATAGAGTGTCAATAATTTAAATGTTAATAAAAAGTTTCGATACACCTTAACTTAAATGTTTTAAAGAAGAATATTACAGTCGCCTTCACAGTGCAAAAAAAGCCCCTTTAAATTTCAAAAACATCGAAATTAATTTAATAGGAATATACAATACTTAATTTTATGTATTATAAAAATTATTGTACCGTGTCAAAAAATAATAATACTTTTTTAAAAAATTAAATTTTTCTCGAGATTTTTTTTGGTTTAAAATATGCGTGCATTAAAAATATAGAGAGAAAGTTTATAATTTTTCTTTGTATTAATCACTTAATGGGACCATGAAGCAGAGACATCGGTACAATTACATCGGTATAATATCAGATTCTGGTTTACATAAGACACCGGTTGCTGATATTACACATAGATTTGTCAAATACGACGTTGTTTCGATCTCTGATGACAACAATACACATTAAATGTAAATATTTTGTGAAGATGAAAATATCAGTTGATAACTATGATTTTCAAATACTGTTATATCCTGATTGACACTCTATGACCCAAGTTTGATTTCCGGAAATGGGTTCTCAATTCAAATTCTTCTCCCGGTTCCCACTGACTACAATGTTGACGTAAAATATCATCTTCATTAGACGGATCTTGGGATGGAATTCACATGCCGTTTTCTTACCTGTAGAAAGTTTAATAGTTTTCCTCTTCCTGTAATGCAAATGATGGTTAGTTCCTTCCCAAATTCACCCCAATTATTGAACAAAAAGTTTATCTTCAGCAAGGACATATGTTGGCGAACTTTGCAACTTCTCTTGGAATTTGGGGAAAAACTATTTATGCAGGACTCATCACATGTCTTTTTATTTAGTTGCTTTTCAAATTATTGGTCTTTTTTGAAGTTTGAAAAAAAGTTCAATATCTCTTACATAAGTTTCAAACAATGCTTCTTAACTTCCACAATCACAAATAATGTTCACATGAAAAATGTATGTTCTGAGAAATTTCTCAATGGTGTTCTCTTTAATTGCACCGATAACTCCGAAAACCAGTCTTATCCACTTTTTTAAAAAAAGTTAGTTTCTTGACTTTTTTAAGTTTAGCTGACGTAGATACAAGAAATGAATGCCATTTTACTTGGAATAGTATATTTTGTGCTGTGAAATCTCAATTCAGTGCGAAAACATGTTGTGTCTTGGATCTGTTCTCAGAAAAAAAAAACCTCGAAATATACCGTTATACGGCAGTCGTTGTTGCTAATGATATTGCTCGAATAACTTAGCTGTTAGCAATTTAGTTTAGACTTGTTATGACACAATGAGTGATTCAGAGGGAAGTTCTTTAGATGATATAAGCAAGAAAATAACGAGAGATAAAAGTAACTATGAAATGTAAAGGAAGTGACCACAAATAATATGATACTTTCTTTCAAAAGCTGATGGCTGGAGCATTGTAACAAAAATGTGTTATCAAAATAATCCAATATAAAAGAACGAAAGGAGAAGCAAGTGTCTTAGGCGTCACCTTTTAGTGAATTTACCTATTAAAGCTCTACGCCAGGGCAAGTTGAAGTATCTCTTTTTAGTGGTGGTTTATAACATTTATTCTGTGCAAAGAAAAATACTCTAAAAGTCATACCACAAACAGTTAAAAAATCATATTTTCTAAAAGTTGGAGCAAACCAAAGAAAATTGCTCGTATTGAAAAAGATTTTACAGTATAAGTTTTTTTTTCTTTCCATAAAAAATATATAAGTGACCCAGCACTAGTTATAACCCAAAAACATTCTGAATCCACATACCCGTAAATATGTAGTCTTCTCCCACATATATCTACATACCCCTAAATATGTAGTCTACATCCACATATATCTATATATCCATAAATATGCTGTCTAAGACTTAAATAAAGTCTTTATTTGATTTCTAAATGTCAAATTATTAACATTTTCGATTGTTAAAAACAATGAATAACATTCGCTTGAAGGTTTTGTCAAAAACTGGTCACATCAAAATTCTATTTTTTTTAATTAAAAGAATTAAGTGACGTTATCGCGTAATTGCAATATAACATTTTGTAACCAGCCATATTTTAATATCAACAAGTTAAAAAAAATGCTCCGTATATCAAGCTGATATTTAAGAATTGAATTTTTTATCTCTCTGATTTTGTTGGGGATGACCGGTTTTTGAACACAATTGCATTGATTATTTAAGTTAAAAAATACAACACATAAGAATCCATACCTTGAAATTATCCAGGCTGTTGACAACACAAGGCAACACTACTTCCCTGCCAGCTGCCACAGTTATGTTGGGAATGGGTTCAGCAAATGAAGGTTGCAAATGATCTTGAGCAGACGCTACAAGAGAGATGTATCATAATTTATTTAAAACTACCTTTAGAAGAATGATGAATGCACAACTAGATTATTGAAAATAATTATTTAGATAACAGCAATTATTTAACAGAACTCGGTTTTTTTTCATATCATCATCAGGAAAATACAATATGCTATCAGTATTTTTTTATAAGTATTATGATTGATATTTTTCCTTCTTATGTTACAATTTCATAAATGATTTGCTTCTACAGTAAGATCCACTTATATCGCTTTAACGAGATTCCGGTTTACCAAGAAAAGCAGACCCTTTTTTTTTTTAATACAAAGATATAAATATATTGAGTTTCACTTTTAGTGAGTAATTTGTTACTCTCTTTTCTCAGATTTAACAAAGAAATAGTTTTAGAAGAATTAAACAACATCAGAATTAATGGAAAATATTTTTAAACTGAAAGAAAAATGGCACAGTATACAATTCGATGTTTAAAATTATTTATAATCTTTCTGCGCAAAATTAACTTTACTTAACATAGAGATAGTTGGCATTAAATGCTGATTTATAAGTCATAAGAAATTCGTAGAGAGGTTTTTTAACCAATAGAAAATACAGACATTTGAAGTATTATTTGCTTATCGATGAAAGTTAAATGAAACTGAATTTTGGAAGTGATCAACGATAGCTGTATAAATTTGTACTTCCCATTAAAGGTTATCTGGAAGTTATTCGCGTGTTTTCTTTCCAAGATTTCTTTTTCTTTTATATGCTTTACACACTTATTCTTCTTCACTCCAAATTAGAGCGTAGATCTCCACCACACTCTATTTGTGTCCTACCTATTTTGTCTTACATATTGTTTTACACTTACCTGAATTTCGGATTTAATGAGCACTTTACTGCTTCCTGGGCAATTTCTTAATTATGGTTCCTACTTCCCTGACGTGACCTTATATATAAACTGGGGGAAGAGGTCGAGTATAACAGAAAAAATAAGAACTGCATAACAATCCATAATCACATATGTCACCAGGAGCACCACCTATTTTGGACAAGTTGCTCGTGCGCATTTGAACAAAATCTTCTTAATGTCGCGTCTTTTAAAATCTGTTGTGAAAATCGTATTGAAATAGACCTCTAAATATCTGCTTTATCGCATTTTACTGATTCGGTGACCAACGTCACGAAATCATTGTTTATTCCAAATAACTTTAAAAATAAAATACATTGAACTTCCTTTGGAGTAATAATATTCTTAAGGAATACATTTAGTCTTAATAACAACTGTAACAATTATATAGACACATTTTAAATATATAGGCATATATTCTATTAAATTTATGTCTATATTATATAGACATATATTCTATTAAATGTACAATATCATTCTAAATAAATACATTTTTAGTTTCATTTTGCTAGAAATTTTGCTTGCAGTTTTGTTACTATTGCTAGAAATATTTAAGTTACACAAATAAAGAAAATTTTATTAAAAAATCTGCAATAAAATACGAAAAGTATTTGGCGATTGAGAAAAGACCAATATTTTTTTATTGTTTTTTAAAATATGTTAGTGGTAGTGGAAACCACATATCTGCAAACGTATTGAAAAATCATAAACATATACCATTTTGTGTTTCTATTTATTCTAAAAATCAGGAAATTAATAAACCACATGTACACAAATTTATTAAAAAATTATTTACCTATACCATTTCAAATATCTGTATATTTTTAAAAGCTTGATTTGATTAAACCACATATCTACAAATTTATTTAAGTATTATATACCTCTTTCCATTTGCGTTTCTATTTATTTTGAAAATCATGAAAGTACTAAACCACATACCGATAAATGCAATACAGAATCATTTTTCTATGACATTTTGCTGTTCTATTTTTTTTCAATAAGCAGAAATAAATGAAACCTCATATATACAAATTAATTGAAAAATCGTATATTTATACCATTTTAAGTTTATATTCATTTTGAAAATCAAGAATAAATAAGGCCATCAATTCAAACATTTATTGAAAATGTATAACCTTACATCATTTTGTGTTTCGATTGAATAGCTTTGAAATTCTGAAAATAACATATCTATTACTTTACTGAAAAATCACAAATACCATTTTGCGTTTCTATTTATTTTGAAGAGCATGAATTGATATAACCACATATCTATAATTGAATTGAAAAATCATATAACTATACAATTTCCCAATTCTATTTATTTTAAAAACGAAATTTCAATTAAAAATTAAATAACCATTAATTTTATTCTGCAATAATATAGGTTTCGCTTATTGCGTCAAAACATTGATATTATCTGATAGAGCAAAAATAAATCCTTGGAACAAAAAAAAGGTAATGAAGAAAAAAGTGGCGGGAAAAATCCATAGGCTGTAGCTGTTTACTATGATGATGATAAATGATCCTATAGATTGACCGCTTTCTCTCATTTGATCGATCTCAATTTTTATTCTTGCTTACTCGCAGCTTCGCCAAATATTGACAGTCTTTCTAATTTTTCCAACGGTGTCACCAAAGGTTCTTCTTTTATCCGAGAATTTTTCAAATAATAACCGAGAGAAATTACTCACGCCGTTGCAAATTTCCTTCGATTACTGAGAGATTAAAAGTAAATGAAACGCAGCGTTAATTAATCTCAGAATTCGAATTGATATTCTGAGGGGAATTTATTTCCACAAGGAAAGAAAGTTAAATATTTACTAGAAAGTTGTTATATCTGTGTGAGTTTTAAAAATAAAAAAACAGTTTTGATAAATTGCTTGAACGCAGTTTAAATCCTTTCATCTCTCTGAAATGTGATTTAATGCAAATATGCTGTTTAATTTGTCAATCAATATAAATGAAAGACAAATGATCATAGAGAAAACATAATGCAACGGATTTACTTCTTATGTCATTTCTCAGCAAGCCAAAGCTAAATAAATAATTTTACAAGAACATTAAATATACACTTTTAAATATTTATGTAATTATTTGCAGTCGAAGTTTAAATATTTCGTATTTGTTAGACATTATTGATTACAATATTAACCATTTTCTGGTACATTGTATAAAATTCTTATTCAGGTTATGGTAAAAGATACCGGAGCTCACGGCGCCGGTTTTCTTTTCTTTGTAAAATCAATTTTAAAGAACAAAAAAATTTAAAAAACCGTAATTTTTACAGTTATACTTATAGTAAAATCACTTAATCATTCTAGTTAATTATTATTACTGTAAAAATTGCGTGTAATATTTTACGGTATAAATGGATTTTACGGTAAAATGGATTTTAAGAATGATGCCGGTAATTTATGCCGTAGTTTGACCCTTAATTTCTTACAGTGCTCTGACACTCAAATTAATGGTTTTTTGTTATTTTCGTTGATAAAAAAAACCTTCATATTTAACCATTAATAATAAACATGTTCATTAAAATATTAAATTTAACATGACGGTGGCAATATTTCTTCATATTGCTATCATTAAAATGTTTTATTGTCTTTATGTGTATAAGAAAAACAACATTTTACAGATTATACAGAAAAGCTACGATTGTATCGTATAGTGAGTAAATTTCTGTTTGGATACAGCCCCCAGGAACTATCCAATGAAACTGCAGGCCACAGGGCTAGATCAAACTAAATCCCTTAACTGCTATGGACCGGACCATGGCTATATCAACGAGGCAATATATTTTTTCCCTGCTTAGTTTAAGGCAAACCCGTGAACTTAACGATACGGAAAGGAAAGATGGTTATGGTTAGGAGATACAACGTTGGGAAGTGTCACCCCATATGCTTTACATTACATTTAGGGGGATGTCAAGCTCACCATATGTATCTTCTTTCTCTGGCCGTTGAGTATTATTTGTACGAATTTATCACCAACGAAAAATTTAGTAAATACTTGTGGCCGGAGTTACATTTTATTATAGAGGTAGTTAGGTTTATGAATTTGTGAAGATAAATTTTTGTGTTATGAGTTGACTGTACTTTTTAAATTTATATTTTATCGTATTATAGATAGCATAAGCTTTTAATTACATTAAAAAAAAATATCAATTTCGCCTTATTTCTTGTCATTTTCATTGAATGTTAAAGATTTATATTCCGTTATAGAAATTGTGTAATTTTAACATTTACTTTTAAAAATTTTCTTTCCTCTTATTTATCTCATTGGAAAATACAAGCGAGTTTCAAAATAGAACAAAAACTCAAATTAGCTTTATTTTCAACTTTTTTGATACGTTGTTCGAAATATCTGTTGAACATTCTTTAGTTCTTATGTAATGCTAACAAATTAATTTAAAATTATTATTTAAAGTATTATAATTTAGAATTTGATTTCTCAGGAACTATTAGACCGCTTTCGCACAAATGTTGTACTTTGCCATTTAAAATTACATTCCTTGAAATGAGGCAAAAGAATTTAAACCTTACAATTCAAGATTTTTTTGACCGTTGTAAATTAAAATAATAAAAATAATAAATATTTACTAAACGTTTTTTTAGCGGAATTATCTGCTAATAAACGATATTTATAATTGAGTGTATAAAATTATTTGATTCACTTAAAAAATTCTCGAGATAGGTATAGCGAAATAAGCGAAAAGTAAAATTAACATTAAGGGTTCCAAGCTTTGGAGCTGATGACCAAACTATTCAGACCATATTTCCTAGATTGCGGGTACCCTCTATAATTTGGAGGTCCGAAATACGAATTCAAGGCATGTTTATTCAGATAAAGTACGGTTTCTTGTCTGATTTCGTAATTTGAAAATATCATCTACACTTATGAATTAGCATATTTGAGGTCTCGAAAACCTACCCTAAATATATCATGCCGAATCCCAGTCGATACGAATCCCGCATCCGGCTTGCACCGACAACAGTGCTGACGTGAAATATCCTCAGTGGTGGATGGATCATGGGTTAGAGTCTCCTTGCCGTCAGAGTAACCGTGGAAGGTTCTCGTGGTCTTCCTCTCCGTGGAACGCAAATGCGGGTTAGCTCCATCAAAAAGTCCTCCACGAAGGCAAAATTTCTCCCTATGCTCGATCCAGGAGTTCCCTGGTCATCTGGTTTGGGTTCAAAATTACAAGGTTACGGAGCTGAACATTGATAGTCGTAAACCCATAAAATTCTGTCGGTTGTTCAACGACGGTTATAAAATAAAATAAAATATAAAATATATCATGCTAATTTTCGAAATTTAAAAGCTCTGAAACTAATTTAAAAATTTACATAAGTTCACTATTTAAAATCTCTAATCATTAGAGTTCGTGGTTGCAAAAAATTACATTTTTTTTATGGATTATTTTTCGCTGTGCATGAAAATATTCGAAAAAAAACTCAAAGTAATCTACTTAATCAGTCCAAAATAATTTCGAAATTTAAGCAAAGTGAGAAGTATTGCACTTCTTGAATCAAAAATGTCTATGGCTGTAAAAAAAGTGAATGTCTTGCTAATAAACATCTCTCAGCGGAATTACGTAGCACGATGAAAAAAGTCTTTATATTTGTTATAAAATAATTCAAAAACTTATTACCGCACCAAACACTTTTCAAAATCAGAATACACTTTAACATTTATCTAGAAATATGACAAAAAAATCATATTATTTCATTAATAGTTTTTAAGTTAGAGCAATGGGAAGTGCACTCGGCAGAAATTTCATTAAAAAGTATAAATAAAAAGAAACTGTTATTTTTACAGAGTGGTTTACAAACTAATGACACAACTTTTGAGTTTAACTAAAAAAGTAATAGAAAAAGTTGTTATGATTACTATTGTCTAGACATTTTTACTAAACAAAAAGATATAGCTGAAATGCCTTCTAACTCACAAACTAGCAACAGTTAAACAAACAAAAAAACATTTTTCATTTTCTACTAATATTTTGTTAAAGATAAATTATCCTTAATTTAAAGCTTTGAAAAAAACCTCTTTATTTAGAGCATAGGGTATGTTTCATAGGGTATATATAAGGGCATATGGTATGTTTTTTTTTCCTTTTATTAATTGAATTATTGTTCTCGAGATTTCATCTGATTTTAGCTTACTAAGAAATAAAATCCACCAGAAGTCATCAAATTTACCAGAAAATGGTAAAAGCTACTGTGTTTTTTGGACATCAAGAAACTCGGCAATTATCATCAAAGGGCTTTGCTAATGATTTCGACATAATTAACAATGAAATTTGGTAAATATTAAATTTGGTAATTCTATCATGATGCCTGCATGGCATAAAAACAATTTATTTAGTTAAATTTTCATTCCAGTTTCGTATTCTTCATATTATTCTTTATCTTTTTAAGCAAAATATGTGTGGTATCTAAGTCATCCTTTTTTAACTTTTCCGTTCATATGATAAGAGTATACCAGACATTCTGTTTTTAAAAATTAAAGTTCTTTGTGACACACTATTAATAATTTAAAAAAAAGTGAAAAATATATTTAACCAGGCAAATGGTTTGTATGACACGCTCCAAGGTATAATGATAAAATTAAAACATTTTACCTCATTTACTAAATTTTATCACATTCAAAAAATCATATTTTACTGTTGATTTTACCAAAATCATTACCAGAGCACTTTTTTCTTCAAATTTTAGCTCGTCACCACCCAAATTATCACAAATTGAGTTTAAAAAAACTGTAGCACGTCTACCATAAAGAAAAAGAGAAAATAATAAAATATTTAATTTCGTCCAGGTGCTACTTTAAAAATAAAAATAAGACATAAAACTATTCATCAAATCCCACCTACTCTCCCTTCATATTATTCGAAAATTTTCCTTCAGCAAAGTGAATCAGAGCACATTAAAGATTTATACTTTAAGCATATCAAATGTAATCCAATCCAATTTTTATACTTTCTTTTCGAAATCCACGTCGGACAGGTAAGACAGATACAACTGAGTAATGGAGTTATCACAATCTTGGAGTTACATGTGTGTGCGTATGGTGCTAACACAACTTAGTGTCTCACTCAATCTCTAGTCATGCATCAACCCTACAATCCCCAGATGACAGCTTTCATAGAGTTGACCTGACTTCCGAGTTACAGCTAATTTGTCAAAAACAGAAAGCTTTGGGTGCTTACCGGCTTTGGTTGCTGCTGGATGATCAATCTATCTTGGCTGCACGCAGCGACAATTTTTTTTCTGTTTTGTTCGCAGTCGGCGAGTTTACCTTTACGTACGATTAATTGAGGCAGCTTAGAATAAAGGGCAAATTAAAAGTATTTTAATGCTTGCTATAACTTATTAGATGTTTACATAATTTAAATGTTAGTAGGAATGTATCTCGTAATTATATGTCTCAAATCGAAACTCCCTATTTTAGTGGAGACAGTTGCTAGCGATGCGTTGCTACAAAAATGATGAAATGGGGGAAAAAAATAAAAATAAATTCTTCGCAAATTAAATTTCACGAAAAAGATTATAAACAAATAAAAAAATAATTATATATATTTTCATATATATCGTAACTTTACTTTTCACGCAATTTCAGATCGCTAGCTTAAATTACGATTGCTGTATTTTGAAAGAAAATTGATACAATTCCTGAATCTATTAATCTGAAATCCTGAAAATTCCTGATTAAATTACAGTAACAAGTACAGACCACTGTTGCTTTTTTACCGGAATATGTTACGGATAAATTTGATATACCGTAATTTTTGCAGTAATAATTACTGTAAAATTACTGAATACCTCCTATAAAATAAATGTTACTCTAAAAATACTGTCATAAAATTTTACAGTAAAAATAGATTTTACTGATCATGTACCTAAAGTGCAAGTACTTTATACCGTAATTTGACACCAACTTTCTTTATAGTATAGTTTTTATTAACTTTTCTACAGTGCATCATAACAGTGGAATCATAGTATTCTATCCAGCGCATTTCTCTCATTTATATTAATTTGAGTTTACATCTAAACTTATTCAATATCAAAACTTAAAGACTGTAGTAACTGATTTTTACGTAAATGCTTAGAAACATAAACCTATTTCTTAAGCACTGGAAGCATAAATAATGTTGTACTATTTAATTAATACACAATTTAATAAGTATAAGTATGCTTATCGGATTTATTTACTTCCTAACCATGTGATTGTAAAAATTTTGATTCATCTTAAGTTTAATTGCACTTGAATCTTTGTTTAAAGATTTCCTCCCTAGATAGACCAATCATTTAGTGATAATAAAATCAAATAATTGAAATTTATATCTCAAAACAAATATTTTCAATAACGTCAAATCAGATTTACCATTTTTAAATCATACTAATCAAAAATAAATACGACCACGCACAATGATAATTAACGTGATACATTGAAGTTTTATCTGTTGAAAGTTTTTCAAAAATTCAATTTTAAAAGACAGAAAATACATGGTTGCAAAAATTAGGGCTTTAAATATAACTGTTGTTAAGGTAGTATTAATTTGATCAGTATTGCTTATAAAGTATTAAAATAGTAAATCTGTAAAATTATAGCCTAAACTTGTACTTCGAATTTTCTTATCGCATTAAATGGTCAGTTCATGCTTAAATATCATGTGTTGAAATTCTTATTGCTTCAAAAGATAAAACAACGATATATTTAGTCAACTCTATAAAGCAGTCAACAATGATTGATGATACAGAGACGCTTCTGTGAAGTTTAACTAGATATAGTTGACGAGGTCCTGTGTAATGTTTTCAGAAGTTTATCGCGTCCACAGTTTGACGTCGAATTTGGCAGCTATATTTACATGTTTAAAATATATTTTTGAACACGAAATATTTCAGGTATTTAATTAAATCTCAAAAGTTTTCGTAAACATGTTATATTCTGCTGAAGTAAATGATCTGTTCTAAAATGTTTGATTACAAAATGTATGGACATGTTAATTTCTAGTAACTATAGTTTGTAGATAACGAGGATAAAAGACTAATATATTTTGGATCTAAATCATTTTTCTTTGAAGACATAGTCATATTTTACTCCTTCATGTTGATATCTTAAACATCCTTATAATTTATTTTATGTATCAATAATATTATAAATCGTTATATTATGTACTTTCCTCTTAGGCATGTTATTCGACAAACATCTTACCAAATGCATAAATATTTAGAATAATCACCATCATTATAAATATTGATTTGTTTTCTCTCAAAACTGCAAGCAAAGAAAATGGATTAACCCACTTTTTCAATTACAATTGATTGAAAATAATGGCATTTCTTTAACGCGGCAAACAAACAAGGATATGTACAGTACAAGGATATGTTTAGAAGGAAAAAAAAAGAAGATAAAAAACTTAAATTATGATAGAATTAGCTCCGAAAAAATATTTCGTAAAATAACATGTGCCCCATACACACAGTTAAAATTTGATTCAAGTTTGCTTAAACTGCCACGTTTGTTTATTAACAGTAATAAAGATAGATGCATAGGTAGATAATGTTTTTTTTTCTCTTTTTTCACAGCAGCAAGTAAAAATGATCCGAAAGAAACAGTTTTTAAATCTTTTCCGTTTTCACAAAATCATTATGTACAGTCCGAAAATATTAAAAAAAAGTGGACAGCCCTTAATAACTTTTGATCTAATGATCGAATCTTCACGTTCTAGGACTAAATTCTGTTGATTCGAGGGGGTGACATCTGCCCCGATAGTTCGGTCAAGAGAGCGGGCAGTTGTTTGTACCCCTTAATGTTAATCTTACTTTATACATATTTCTCGAGAAATTTTCAAACGAATTAAGTAATTTTTACACTCAATTTTAAAATTCGTTTATCCAGAAATAATGTCATGGAGAACATATCTTGTAGTATATATTTATTATTTTTTATTATTTTTATTAATAATAGTCGAAAAATTTTGAATTATAAGGTATAAAATTTTTCACAACATTTTGAATACTGCAGTTTCAAATGGCGAAATACAAAACATGAACTAAATCGGTCAAATAGTGTCTAAGAAAGTGAATTTTGAAAAAAGTTTTATTTTTAAAATTCAATTTTTCAGGAAGTATTTGTCCGATTATGCTAAAATTTAGTATTTTGCCATGTAAAATTGTATAACTTACAATCAAATTTTTTTTCGACTATAGTAAAATAAAGTTATAAAAAATGGAAAATAGTAAAAGTTGCTTTCCAATGGAATTATATTTGGCTAAATGAATTTTATAATTGCGTGCAAAAAAAAAATAATTAGCTTAACAATTTTTCGAGATATAGGGAAATACGCAAAAGTAAAATTAACATTAAGGGGTCCAAGATTTTTACCGTTCTCCTAACCAAACTATAGGGAACATATTTCCCAGATTGCGGCTACCCCCTATATTTTGGGGATCAGAAATTCAACCCGTCGAAAAATTTTATGTTTATGCAGACAAAGTTTATTTTTGTAACAAATTTTTCAACTTAAATTGTTGTATGCACTTATTTATTTTCACATTTGAAGTTACCCCTTTGAGCCTTTAAGATCTAATCCTGGAAAGCGAAGATCCTATCATTAGATCAAATGTTATTCAGGTTGGTCAGTTTTTTATTTTGAGAACTGTGAAACTAATGAATATTTTTTTTTTCTTCACGGACTACAAGTCATAAATGTAGTTTATTATTTTTATACCAAAAATACTAATAAGTGCGAAAATAATTCCTTTATTTCCAATTATAAAATATATGTTATAATGCTGTAAAACAAACTTAAAATTTTCGAGCTCCATTATGAATAAGAAATAATTGTATTTAACTGTTAAAAGCAACCGGACGTTAAATCTTAAATGTTAAAGCGTGTCATATTTTTTATTGTAATATATTTAAAAAATGCTGCTTATAGTTTTGACATCAGCAACCAGTGAGTTAGTACAGTTTCCCATTTTTGATTAAATTTCATAATATAACCTATCCATATTTAAACACTATTGAATATAGTACCCTCTTTGATTACCTCGACCCATTTCTCCCTAGAGAAAGAAAAGTTAATACTTATGACAAGCTCTTCCTCCAATCAAGACAGACGTCAGCTCTCACATCCCCAGACACAGAGGGGGCTTAAAAACTAGATCATATTCCTACTACCAACGCTTATTTGAGAAAACAGAAGAACAGCAGCTGATAGAGTCAACAGCCATAACACAGGGTATCGCCTTGGGGTGTATTACAAGTCAGTCCTCCCCTTCCTTTCATTAAACAACCAATAGCAACACAGAAGTCAATATTGACATGCAAGACATAGGCCTCGTTACAAAGGCCGTGGAACCAATTTTCTGCCTTATCGGCTCCTCAGAGGCCTCTAGAAAGACAACACAGGTTGCAAACAAACCATGCTCATGCCATGCTTTACTTGCGGAGAAAATTGAAGAAGGAAAAAGATGATGATTCTTGGAGGTTAATAATGTCCACTAATTCTGCATCAGGAAGGGATTCTTATTTTCCAGATTTTTACTTAGCTATGATAATTAATGAAGCTTTCTATAACTTAGAAAATATAAATTTTTAAAAAAAAAAACTGCTTCGAAATGCAGATATTTTTTTTTTAAATTTCAATATTAAAACACAGGGTGATAATTTTTTTTTTTATAAAACTAGTACTTGCATCACCAGATACTATTTGAGTTGTGGTGTGAAGAACATAACTCGTGAGTGTTTTTTAAAGAATTGCCTCAACAAAGATTATTATAATTGATGTAAGAAATAAGCTGATAGATCTTGTACGGTAGGTATTTTAAATGATGACGAAAAATTGGCTATATATGTAAGAAGGTTAAATAAAAATAGTCAAGAAATCAAAATAGCTAAAAAGTGTTTTAAAATCAGTCTACATGTTCTCATTTAATTTGAATTACGAAATGTTTGAGATTATTACACAGAAGAGCTAATTTTTTGTTGCATTTATACAAATACTACATCTTGACTAATTCGGATCTGGGGATTTCAAATATGTTTAGATGCACACCCCGAAATAGTTCATAATCAGGAAACTAGTGGTGGTGACGTCATTTCCGGTCATGGGGTTTTATGCTATTTTAATCCTGATGATGTGTTCTAATTCCCCAAGAAGTTGTTCCAATGTGACCCTCTGTAATATATTAATATGACCCTCTGTAATATATAGCGTTCTTAAACTTGGGCATTTCGACAAAAAATGGACTAAAAATACAATTAAAAATATATTTAGCAAGGGGAGGAAACCGATTGCTGATTTATAATCAGCGATATAAAAATATCAAAGATCTGTTAAAAAAATGTCATACGAAAAATTTTTTCCCAATGTTATTAATCACCAAATGGTTTTATCACATTAAGTCACGCATGAATATAAAGTATTTTATTAAAAACATATAATGGGATATTTTTCATAAGTTATAATACAGAGTGATAAATAGTTTAATCAAAATATCACTCCAGGTAAACATGTTATTCAAGAGAACGGAATGCAACTATTATTTTGTAAAAAATATCATAAGATAAGTTCAAAAGAATATTGTTGGGATAAACAACATTATCCAGCTCTCATGGTTACAGCTACAACAATGATGCATGCACTGGTACGGTACATGTAACATGTACTTTTCTGGATGTACTCTGGAACATGTACTCCGGAATTTTTTGCAGTGTTAGGAATAAAACGCTAGGGATACGTGTGCAATAGAAAATAACTTTTGTTGTATCGTATTATTATATTTTTTGTATTAAGAAACAATTGATCACAAAAGTGATCATTTCGGTAGTACATCGCACTTTACATTTGGAGATGTATAAAATGTTTGCATTGCTTTTTTTAATATATTGTTCTACATATTTTGAATGATATGAACTAAAAAATGTGTTTTAAAAATAATAAGAAAATTTGTTTACGTTAAATAAAATATAATTAAAAAACTGTATTTTTTAATATATTAGAAGAAAAGCGTTAAGCTTATTAATTCTATTATGCTTGCCTTTCGAATAGAATTTCAGACGAAATGAAAAGCAATTTTGTAGAAATTCTATCATGCTTACCTTTTAAATGGAATTTCCCTAGGAATAAAAACTGTTTTTCTAATTTTATTCTTCGCCTTAATTAATACCTTCAAATTAAGGAATTTTTTTCTAAAGTTGTAATCAAAAAATTTCTTGGATTATTAAAAAAAATCTACCAATTATTAAACTTTTTTTTACGCAGAAAGTTTTTTAACACATTTCTTTTCATTATCTATAAAAAAATATTCTTAACTCAAATTAGGAAGGATATTGTTGAATAATTTATTTTCTTGATGAATGCTTTGCATTTGAATAACATTCGAAAATTCCATTTCGTTTCAATTACATTTTATCAATTAGTACATTTTATTAAAGTTTTAATGAATCCTTATCTGAAAAAAAGAATATTGGTTCCAATATTAAAGTCCCGATTAAATTCGCGATACCAATAGATGAATCGAATTTAATTATTCGTATTTTTAAGTTCAAAAAACGATTTAATAAAACATAAATTTTCTTTTAATCTTTTTCTCGTAAGGTTTGAAACAAATTACACACGTTTGAAAGTAATTTTGAGTCAAGCCAACATCGCATGACCAATTACAAAAGAGGTAAGTATAAAAAAAGAAATGTTTCTTCTATTGAATTCTCTAAATTTAATTTAGGATCAAAGAACATAGAATCCTTTGAAGCAAAGAATATCTTAATTTTCAATGTACGAGTAATAACGTCCATTTTTCTTTCTATTTCAAAGTAGTGTGAACCAAAGGTTCAGATTATAAAATGCAATTAAACTGCCTCTTCTTCTATGACCACGCATGTATTAAAATTTGTGTTGGCTGTATTTAATTAGAATATTTTATTTTAGTTTAATTTAATTGCAGTTAAAAAATGTGAACCGCTTGAAATTGTATTCGTAGGAATAAGCCAGTATATGATCAGACACCATACATGTACGTTTTTTTAAACTTATTTTAGTTAAATATTGTAATATTTAAAATATATATTTAATAAACTTTAAAAAACTTAGATGTTTTGATGTTATTTACATAAATATTTTATACATTTGGAATGCTTCTACTTAAATATAGTTTTAAAGATCCGAATTAAATAATCTAATTTTTGACTTTTAGCAATTTTTATTTTGAAGTGGCACTAATTAGATTTCAGTCTTGTGGTTGCTGGACTGGACTACAGGGCCAGTGTTTGTGGGTTTGAATCTCACAGTAGACATTGATGTAGTATTTATGTAGCATTGATTAGCATTGATGTAGCATGATGTAGTATTTTATTTTATTTTATAACCGTCGTTGAACAGCCGACCCAATTTTTGGTTTACGACTACTAATGTTCAAATCTATTAATATTCACGACTACTAATGTTCCATAGCTTAATTGTTAGTGGTTTATAGTAGTTTATAATTGTTAGTGGTTACTGTACTGGACTACGGGGTCAGTGTTTGTGGTTCGAATCCCACAGTAGACATTGATGTAGCATTTATGTAGCATTGATTAGCATTGATGTAGCATGATGTAGCATTTAATTTTATTTTATAACCCTCGTTGATTAACCCTCGTTAACCTAATGTTCAAATCTATTAGTGTTCACGACTACTAATGTTCCATAACCTTGTAATTGTGAATCTATCCAGAAGACAAGGAAACTCTTGGATCAGTACCCCCAGAGGTTATGGGAACATGGAGGACTTTCAGACTCGACAGATTTAACGTGCATCAGTCACCATTTACTCCACGAGGAGTCTTCGGCTGGCGAGGATCGAGCCCACGACCTCTCGGACATGGATCCAGTTTTCTACCAGCCAGGCTATCCCGGCACTTTTCTGTGTGATTGTGTGAATGTAACCCACTGTATAAACGGGTTCGTGGTTATATGACTTGGGTGACTCTACTCCTCCGCTGTGGCTTAGCTACAGGAGTGGCTTAGCTACTGTGTAACGATAAGAATGTAGCAATTTTGGCATTTCTGAGGCCAATAGGAAATAGTCCCAAGTGACTTGCCATTAAAAAAATAGATTTCAAGAAATAAATTAATAAAAATGTAGTGTGGGCTTTACTTAGTTAAAACGCTATTTGTGCCATACACAGCTGAATCAAAGTAAAAAAATAATAATAAAAAGAAAACTAGTGTGTGCTTTACTTAGTAAAATCCCCACTAACGTTATACAAGGCTGATTAAGCAGGGGTAGCTCAGGGGATAGAGCATTCACAATCCAAGCGATGGCTTGTCTATACGAATTCTGCACCCGGCACCGACTATAGTGATGACGTAAAACCATTGTGAATAGTAAAAACATCGTGAATTGAAAAAATTGTGATTTACTTTGTTAAATCTCGTTTGCTTCACACACATCTGAATCAAAGTAATTTAATAAAGTTAAAATCTACTAATGTTTTTGTGGTACGCATATCTTCAATTATTTTCCGTTTCAGAACTTAACACACCTAGTGTGGTAAATCATACAAAAATGCCGCATTGAAAATAAAATTTAAGTATATTACTTCATCTGGTAGACATGTGCTTAGAATGATTTGCATCTCACTCAGTATATAACAGACTATTGTCATTGAAAAAAAATTAAAATTGAAATGTACCTCCGCATCTGATATTATTTTCTATTAACATCTGATATTATATTACTCGTCTCTATTCTCACTACTTTCTTTCTAACTCTATTTAACAGACTATAGTAGTATATAAAACGACAAGATTGAAGTGTACCATTCATAAAGGCAGGCATATCTTTATAATCAGTATTTGATAGACTAATATGATGAGAAATATATTAAAATTGGAATAAATTAATACTACTGCTAAGAATGTTCTCAGATTGTTTTTCCTTTGTGGCAATTCCAATATTTAGCAGACTAGTGTGGTATAAAGTAAACGGGGTAGTCATACTTTGAATCATTTTGTCAAAGTTAGTTTTTCAAGGGTACCGCTGTATAATATTTAAAATAGGTTTTTATTATATGTATCAGTAGATAACCTATTCATATATATGATCAATTTTTACTAAAGTAATATTTTTAGATTAAATTTTTTCTAAAGAAATTTTGGTAGAGAAAAGCAGAAATGAAGAAAAAAATTCGATTGATGTACACTGTAAAAAATTCTGGATCAAATAATGGTTTAAAGTGCCGGCACTTTGGGTGCATCATCCGTAAAATCCATTCCACCTACGTAACAATGTAAGTGCTTCTGTAAAAAAAAATGGAAAAAAAAAACATACAGAAAGTTATTAAATTTCTTTTCTCCACTAAATTATACTATTTTTAAATAGTAAAGACTATTACTGTTGTATTAGGATTCATAATTATTCGTTAATGACTTATTAGTACTCTGTAAAAAAATTTGGATCAATTTACAACAGTAAAAGTACCGGGGCAATTTACGGAACAGAACATTTTGAAATATCGTAATTTTAACAGTAATAATGAGCGTAAAATCCTTGAATAACTCTAATAAAATAAATATTACTGTAAAAATTAGGGCAGAATATTCTACTGTAAAGTGGATTTTACGGATGATGCACTCAAAGTAATGGTGCTAGCGTAATTTTGTCTGGAATTTGGTACGGTGTTTCAACGCTAAATTAATCTCTGTTTTCGATATAGAATTCAGATTCTGTAGTTTTCTATGAATAAGCTTTTCTCAATAGTAACAGTGTAAGAGGTACAATCATTAAAGGGATTATGGATAAATTTCTTTAAAAAACAATTCAAGAAATATTTTCCTGTAATAGAAATAATAAGTAGCTAAAAATACTTATAAAATCAATTTGACAAAAAATGTATTGAAAAATATTCAAATGTCATTCAAATGTTTTTCTAAACAAAGACGAAAAAAGGAAATGAATGTCATATGAATCTTTGAATTCATTGATTAAATTTGAAACTTTGGCAAACAAACAGAGTTCTACATCTATTTCTAAGTAAAATATAGATAGAAACATCTAGAAAGAAATTCCATCCGGGATGCCATGTTTGATGGATTTCTGGAAAATAAATGTTATGTAAATAACATTTGACCGGTAATCTGTAACGCTTGGGCAGAGGACACATGGACGCTTGACCCGTCCGCGCAAGCCGCCTTCTAAGATAGATGACATTCCATGGCTCTTGTATGCAGCTTTGCAGTTTAACTCGTCCTTTCCATTTCAGCTACTGAAATCGGGGAGCGTATACTTAATGCCTTATGCTCAGTTTTATGTTATGGCAGTTATTTCTATTTTCTAAAATGCATATGGAGTAGTGGTAGCGTACATTTATTGACATTCTGCCGTAGCACATACATGATTGTGTAACAGCATAATGAAAATTTCGAAGGGGGAAGGTGCACTTTGTTAAACAAATCGCTAAATGCAGGGAGCTCTTCAGTTCTTTAAATTTTTTTTCTTCTTTTGAGTAGGCCAACCAAAAAATGCTATTGTTATCTGCGCGAAAAATCAGCAAAAAAATGGTAGGCTTATGTTTTTATACAAACCGAAGTTTTCAAGGCTGTTTTTATAATCATACGCACAATTTAAGCTGTATGGAAAAAAAGTTAGCACCATGAACTAATGTACTTTCTGCACACATTTAAAAAGAAACTGAGAATTTTTTCTAATTTTCATTTACTTAAAAAAGAAATTCTTATTTGTTCATTATATTTTTGTTTCTTCTTATTTGCTCCATTCTAATTTGTTCATGGCATTTTTAAGAATCTATGAATTCTTTAGCAAACTGTAGAAAAAGGGAAAGAAGAAAACTCAATTCCTTTAGTCTTTATTGAAGTATAATCTACACCACCGTATCTATATTAATCAAATCTTTATTAATTAGTGAGCAACGTATCTTTATTAATCTGTAAACAGCCTTGAACTATTTCCAAGAAAAGTGGCTGATACATTCAGGCTTTGATATATTCAGACAGTGCGGCTTTCAGAACTCCTCCAGACATCAGTCTCGCGTAGTTGGCGGGTACCATGGTTACAAGGAAAAGTCATTTCGATTAGGGGTGTGGGGTGAATAATTTTGTCTTGAACTAGGCCAGGCACAGATCAGTGTGAGTAAACAAATCGACACCTTCATTCCTCCATTGTACCCCCATTAGAAATGTGCTCACTTATCACAAGTGCAGCAGACAGCCCCAGACTTTTAGTCAGGAAGAGCAAAGCCGAACAATACAACTATTTTGCATCTACCATTTTTATGCGAACTTCTTCAACATATGCTTTTCTTGTAGGTAACTCCAGAGTAGGTTTACTGGCATGTCTTATTCTTGAAGTATGATTCGAAATATCGCCAATAATTTGACTAGTAATCACTCATTATATAGTTCCCTTTCTTTATTTAGAATGCGTTCGTGAATTTATTTCAAAATGGATCCAAATGGCCAAAAAGCGGTTTCTTGAGATAAACACGGCTTTATATAGTGCAACTGCCATTAAAATTTAAAGTTCGTTAATTCAGAATTATTATTTGTTTTTACTTTTCTGCAACAATCAATCTAGAAACATCTAATACCATAAAGTCTATTATGAGATCCCTGATTCATTTTGAGTAACGCATAGTCTCTATTATATAGTCGATATTGAGGGCTCCAAAACGAAAAAAAGTTTGCATATCATTCAGAAACAAGAAGAATATAGAAAAACAGTGATTTCTCCCCCACAATTTTAGAAAACAATATTATTTACGGGGGAATACATTTAGGAAATGGTCTAAGATAATATAAGATGGCATACTAATTAGTAGATTTCATAATCACTTGCTAGCAGAATAGGCTTTACTCTAGGGCTAAAGCTACTTCTGTACGCTGCAGGAAAAATTGACTTTCTCACCACCTTAATTTTTTACTGATGTTGTCACTGTTGATTTTCACAAAATCATCTGCGACAAGTAGGTTAGAGGTGAAGTTCTCCCGAGAGAGGCACAAGTAATCTAAAGTTTGGTCGGCACATGTCTGGAAGACACAAATTGATGTTATTTCTTCATGTCACATTAGGATGGATGCAGAGATAAGGCTGTACTTTCAATTTTGATTAAAAAAATAAACTAAGTTCAGTTCTGATAATTTATTTTTATTCCATTCTCTCTTGTTTGAGACTCTTAAAATATTTTCATTCTGTGAAACTTAAAATTAATTAAAAGAAGAGTGTGAGATTAGAGGTTAGGTTATAATTTTAATATAGTCATTATTATACATAGTCATTAGTTATAATATGTAATTTATAAGCATTACATGCGTCGCAAAAAGCTCTGCAACATAACATTTCAAAAAAAATAAAAAATAACAGAGATTTCATTCTGATAGATTGAATTTTACTTTGACCTACAATTTTACTAACGACGTAATCAAGATCGCAGCATAAATTTTTAATCAAATAAGGGAGAGACAAAAATACAGTTATTTTGTAGGATTACACTTTATCTAGAGTTGTGATCAATTAGATATACCGTGCTTAAAACAACACGACAAAGATCATTTTAAAAGAAAGAATTGGCCAAGTTTACTGGATATTGCTGATGAATATGTCTACTTGTTTAACAATATCTACTTTCTTTATCAACATCGTGCATTTTTCCTTTCTGCTTCAGAATTATAAATCAAAATGCCCCAATTTGTATTTAAAGTTTCAAGACTTAATTACTATTAGGACGTTTCGTTATACAATCAACACTTGCAAAAAATTTAAAAATTAACTTAAAAAAACAGTTTTACGAATTTTTATTGGTAAATTTGGATGGATTTTATTGATTTTATTGGTTAATTCTGTAAATTTGTCATCAATTAATCTTAATTCAAAAACATTTTTGATACAGTTAATCAATGAGAAAAAGAAGCAGGAAATGATCTTTAACTCCAAAAATACAGAACAATACCTAAATTTAGTTTAATGCAACAATATCTGATTTCTTTGCATGAAATTGAAGAACACAACGATTCTGTATATTTCAAGCATGTGCTCTGAAAAATGAAACTTTTTGGACATCAGCTGCACAGTTTTATTCTTCAGTCTGTTTATATGGAAGACAATGCTTTTTATTTCACACGGTGAAAAAAAAGCTATACATTTTGTATTCGAATAAAAGCTAAGCCCGTAAGCTATATTTTCTTCCTTTGTCATTTTCCTCCTCGATTTCAATGTTCAAAATTCCATTTACTTCCTTAAAAGAAACAGAAAATTCAATTTTCGAGTCGAATTCACAGATGTGAATAAAAGAAGAAATTTTTCTGTAATGATATTACAAAAAAATATAAGTTAGACTGCGATTTAATATGCTAACAGTTTTGTTTAAAGTAGAAGAAATGATTTATTCGCTTGGAGTTCAGCGTTATATTAATAAGATTATTGCACAAAACTTTATTTTTAAATTAAATATTACATATTCGCGATAAGATTAGATTATGGTATTATTATGTGGATTAATTAATGTGCAAATACTTTTAGTAAAGTTTCATTTTCAAGTCAGAGGAAATAAAAATACTTAATAAATCTAAAAATCGGCTAAACTTTGTTTTAACATTGTCAAGCCTTAAAAACTGAGTTCTAGTGCTGGCGAAAAAGTTTATTAAATACGTTGGTTTATATGTTGGCAGTAGATAAGGTAAAGTTATTAAGCAAAATCGGTAAAATTTTCTTTTAATTTTTTTTTAAATCTTTGCTGGGCAGAACATAAAGAGTATGGTATGGGGTAGGTAAACACGGATCAGACAACCCTATGGCAACCCAATCAGCCTCCCTTCCAATTATTGTTTTTTAATCAATTTCTGCTGGTAATAACCTCAACGTTAAATTTGAATTTCTATTCACGTGTAATGGAAGTGTACCAGCTATATCATTTGGATGCATAATTTATTTGCTCACAAAAAAAGAAAAAATATAATTTCGCAATTATAATTTCGTAGCATTTTAAACATGTTTTATTTTGGCTTAAAATGCATTTCTTTTATTTCAATTTTCAAATTGGCTTACATATGAGGCAAGGGATGAGGATGAAATCGGTCGATCGGCTAGTCATCTATTTGATATATTGTCATATATTTGATACTTAGGCATTTAAATTTATTAATGATCTAAATTTCTGTTAGGTTGAGAAACCATCCAAACATTGAGCCCGTATAATTGTACAGAAATTTACCTGATATGTATTATTTTTCGATGGAATAACATGGGAAAATATTTTTTATCGATGCAGGAAAGCTACAGCTAAAGCCGTAGAGAGGAGTAAAAAACTGGCTTAAGCAAACTATTGATCAGTAGAAATCAAAACATAAATGAAAAACGTACAGAAATATTAATGCGTACTTGCATTAACCATCATTGCACAATGGTTAAATATCTATAGTATTGAACACTGTGAAGATCTTAAGTTCGATACCCTTGCTGGTTTATTGCACCGGAACAATTGGTATCAGTCAGTATGGGATCACGGATCGTACTAATTTAATATTGGGTCTCACGCTGAGGAATCAAATCAATCACTCCTGTTTCGTACCTCGTTATTAGTGTTCTTTATATTGTAAAATATTTAAGTGAAAGTAAAATTCTGAATTTTAACACATTGGGGAAAAAACAATAAGTTTTATTTACAAAATCTTTATTTTTGATCATCGTTCAACTAGGAAATATATATATATATATATATTGTGCCACTAATGAGATCATAAATAATTATAAGTTGACTAAAAAATAATAAATTATTTTCAGTGAGTAAATAATAACTGCTGAACATAGAATCATTTTTCATTTAGGTTCCTTTCAAAAATGCATTCCGAACCAAACAGAAGTGGTAAATCTTCGTCTTCCACGAAATCAGACCACAAACAACTACAATCGTGTTATTGTATTTACTTATATCTTTTCATGGAAACAAAAAGGTCCATTTGTAACCTTTCGGTGGTAAAACGCGATGAATCGCCATAACAAATCTTCCTATACACGACCTATCTATAAATTTTTCTTCTGTATGTGATTTCCTTTATTTGGGTCATTTCCTCTTCTTCGCTAGCTATTGTATGTTTATCGCCCACTATAATGACTAAACTCTATTAACTGCCCACTGGTCAGTCGCGGGGTTAACCACACGGCATTATCGGCTATTAATCTGACGCTGTTATCACAGGCACCCGCCCGATGGAACCGGGTCAGGGAAGGATACGGTGGAAAATGACCAGTTTTGTCATAATTGTTCTGCTAGAGCTAAACGTTGATAAGAAATAAAATCCGGGGAAACTCCATAGAACATAGAACAGAATGCTTCATTGTTTCTCAGTGACTACAATTTTTTCTTTAGAAAACGTGAGCTTATTAAATGAAACAGTCTGTTTTCAAAATAAATCATAACAAAAATTGTATTTTCAAAATGTTAGAAATAAATGAAATTATAATCTAATGCACAAAGTGTTTTCTGTTAAGGTAAAAAAGTTAATTACCCTCAAATTGTTTGCATACAAATATAAAAAAGAGCTGTAGTAGGGAGCTCCACTTTGTTTTTTTTATTCTCTAAGTTGCTGAATACCTGTTCCTCGTACTAGGTAGCACAAAAGTAAATAATCAAAAAATCAAAATTAATCAATACTATGAAATCAGTCTAAAAAATTTAGAGGTATATGTCGCCACGATTGAAAAAGATAAAATAATTTTAAAATTTTCGCGTCTTGTAATATTCCCTAGTGTCTTTACTTCATTTTATATATTTATGACTACTAGAGTAATGAGAGTGATACATACACGTACACAGACTGGCGCATATACAATATTTTTCTTTTAATTTTATATAACATAGGGGAACAATTTTTCTTCTCTGTCGCTTAAATATTGCGACAACTTTGCGACAAGGGAGTTAATGCACATCATCAAGATTTAAATTAGATTCGAACACATAACAGAAATGTCTTCATGCGCCCCAGACTCGTTTTCATAATATGCGCCGTTTCTTCATGTTCTTCTGAACAGGTTGTAATAAGCAAACGCTCCTTGCCGCGTATAATGACATTTCCGGTCATGGGTATCTATGGAATTTTAATCCTAAAGATGAATCCTAAATCCCCAAAAAGTTAGGCGCAACATTTTCTCAACCGCCCATTTATACCCAGCATTTTTAACCATGCACATTTCGACAAAAAATATATAAAAATGTCCTTAAGAAATCCGTAGTCTTAGCAGCAGAACTATTTTCAGATTCGAAGTCCCCACACCCGAAAGATCAAATACTTTTATAAATACAACAAAATTTTTTCACCCCAGTGCTATTTTTAGACCATGATAACAAAAACCACTTAAAAGATTCTACTTCAAATAAGCTTCCAAATGAAACTGATCAGATCTATACAAAAATAAACAAGTTGTGTGCCATGTAGCAATAAAAGATGGAATTACATATTATACTTTGGTCGTATTTAAAATAATTCGATTGACTATTTGATGGGGAAGAGATGCTGCTCGATAAATATTTATGAGGTATATCTTCTTAGCTTATTTGTCGATAAATGCATGGTTTTACTACAGACAATTCCTGAAACGTTTCAAAAAGGTTTGAGGAGAAATTCCAATGAGGATAGAAAATGGAGCTTTAAATTCGATTTCTTCTTTGTTCTTTCTTCTATCTCCTCTTCCGAACATTAAAATTTTATTTCATATCTTTTCTTTCACTGGAAAAAAGGCGAGGAAGTAAGCCTATTTCTTTTTAAGAGTAGGAGCTATTAGTAATACATATTAAATGCTTAAAAGCTTCCCCGACCTATTCGATTTCTGAGGAAAAAAAAGGTTATGCTAATATTTTTTTATCAAAAAATATTGCTTTTTAAATTTTGTATGTAGTTAGAATTATTTTGTTGAGCCATTTTTTTTCTGATGGAATATTTAAACACATTACGCATACTTTTTTTTCTTCTAAGAAGCGATCACTTAGATAAAAATGTTTATTTCAAATGAAAAAAAAAATATTGGCTACTAAATAAGATTATTTTTCATAGGCTTAGTTTTCATACCAGTTTTAAACGTAGAAATAAATAAAGGTATAAAATATATATATTTTGACAATTTATAAATTTCGAAAATAGATTGGCACCACATATGCGTGCTGTAATGGATGTATTGTCTATTATTAAGAGTATTTTTCCTAAGATCGTTTTCGCTTTCTTTGCGATTGCAAAACACATTTCTAAACTATAAATGAAACAATCTTTCTAATATTTCTTTTTTAAATCTTTACAAATCAGTTATCAATTTTCAAGCATATTTAATTAAAAATATATAGCCGCATTTATTAAATAATACTCCTTTTGATGAAATAAAGCACTTATTTAGGTTATTCCTAAACCGCCATTTACTCGCTAAAATCTCGATAATGAGGAGAAAAATATGTCGCAGCTCAGGTTCAAAAGAAATAAAACACTATGCAAAAAAACAAAACATTTTCACTATGAGCAATATTTAGAGTGTTTTTAATTATTTCCAGGTCACGGTTATTTCCTGTTTTGGAGACCCATTATGGTTTTTCCAGATCATCCGATTTCCCGCCAAAGTCTAAGGCTTAGACCAAAATGAGACGATATTTTAAGTTACGAAACCAGGCACAAAACTATACTTTTTCTAAATAAACATACCTATTTCAGAGAGTTTCAAATTATTATCCCCAATGAAAATAGCTGTAATCTGGGAAATATTGTCACAATAGTTTGGCTAGGAGAGAGATACAAAATGTTGGCAATTTAATGTTAATTTTATTTTTCTGCTTATTTTATTTGCTTTTTTTTTCTCGAGAGTTTTTTAAACGAATAGAACGTTTTGGACACAATTATAAAACTCGTTTATCAAAAGATAATTCCATTCCAAAAACAATTTTTAGTAAATATTTATTAATTTTTATCATTTTATTTAGTAACTGTCGATACAATTTTGAATTGTAGGGGGTACAATTTCTTACATAATTTTTACAATTTGTACAATTGTACAATTTCTTACATCATTTTAAAGAATTAAGTTTTATGCTGCAAAATAATAAAATTTTAGCGAGATCAGTCGAATAGTTGCTAAGAAGATGATTTTTTTTTTAAAAAAATGCTATTTTTATTATCGACCCATTAATATTGCGTTCAAGAACGTGAAGATCAGATCATTAGATCAAAAGTTATTCTGGATGAACCGTTTTTATTTTGCTTACTGTGCATACGTACATGAAATCTAACTTATATCTGTTACAGAATCACTAAGAGTAAATTTCAGGCCTGATAGCCTCATTTTTTTCTTAAACATTTAACAATTTAATTAAATATATTCGCATGATGACTTTGCTTTAAATCCTTGAAGGAATAACGATATATATGTTTTATGTAATTATCGTGTGATCTTTTTTCTTAGTTGGTTACTCTTCAACATCTGGCTCCCTGAACTTATATTCAAAACCAATCCCTAAACTTATTTCCGTTATTATGAGGCATATGGATTGGAAAACTAACTAAGACTCAAAATGGTCGACATTATTTTTTTTACAAATATATAGCATGATTGTCGAATGTCGAAATATGATCTAAAGTGTTAGTTTACTTGCAAATAATTAGAAAGAGAAGAGTTCTTTGTTTTCAGGTAGGAAGAAGTTTTGCAAATTTCTATTTGATAATAGCAGATATCAACAGACTTAACGTCTTATTTTTCTGCGTAAGAATCCTAGTGTTTCTTTCTTCTTTTTTAAAAAAAAATCCTGTAGAACAATTTAACTCTTTTTTTTATTTCCAATGGCAGGCCAATTTAAAAGAACAAAAAGGATAAAATAACAAGAAAAACAAGCCAAAAAGAGATAAATAGAATTGAATGCATAGTGACATGCTTAGCCCATACGGGCCCTAGCTTCCCAGTAGCGTAGTGGAGATGAGCGCAGGACAGACGGAAATATGGGGCAAGTCCATGTCCTCCCCAAGGCGACAGAGCTTGCATTTAGGAGAGTCAAAAATTTTTATGCAAAAAAGGTGCTTGGCCAGACAGTCATGGCCCGTTACAAGTCTAAAGAGAGCGACTGCCGTAAACCTGGGCTGATTTGGGATAGTTAAAATATGGTTGAACCAGGTTTTGGTTCAACCATATTTAACAATTTAACTCCTTAAAAACATATTCTTACACAATTTAAGAAACTAACATATCGTTCATCATGCATAGTTTCTTACATTGTAATAATATTTTTAAGTGATGAACAATACATTCATAAAAAGCATTAATTAAAAAAAATTATCATCTAAACAAAAAAAGCATAGAATAACTCATTTTCTTTAACCGTAAACAATACAGTACTATTTAATTTTGCAATAGCGACACAGAAACGAAAGCCTCTAAATAATCTTTCCATAAAAGAACAGTACCGTATTCTTTTGTGTGCCGTTGTTAGACGAAGCCTTTTTATGTTAGAGTTTTCGGTACACTAAAGCATTCAAACCTCATCGTAGCATCATCAAAAGAACTAAAGAATTCATAGAGTTCTCCAAAATTCAAACAATTTCTCCTTTTCCAGAAAAATCTCTTACAACTAAGGAGATATTTTGGCATTAGTTCAAGAAATCTTAAGGAAAATATTCTTTCATGTTCTAGTTCGAAAATGAGGACCGCATCATTGGTGGTTCCTATAAGAAAAGATTTTATTTTGTTGCTTTTTCGCACCAGTTGAATTGATCTTTAGATATTGTTATTAATGACATTAAACTGGCGCTATTACATATGAAGCTATTTTCTGTCATATTCAAAGATGGCATCAAGAACAAAGATTTAGTAGGATTTTTTTTTATTGTAAGCTCTTTTGTTGTAGGGAGATATATGCTTGTGTAAAGTCAGAAAAAAGACGCCATTTAGCAATTGCGCCACGGTTTAAATTTATTAAAGCTTTTGTTGAGAATTGTATTGATGATTTCTTAAAAAAAATGTTACATTGGCGAATATTAAACAATTGCTGTTTATCTTAATCATTTCTTAAAATTGTGTAGATTCAGTTAAAACAGTAGTTCAGTTAAAACACTAACTTGGATGATTTTGAAAACTAATTATTTTTAAATGGCTCTTAATGTTTCAACACCGCAAAGCAAGTGTAAATTAAACAATATATTTCATTTAAAAATGTACTTTAGAGTGTTAAATAGATATGCAAATAGCGCAAATGCAACTTGAAAGTAACATCATTTGAACATCGCTTCAATGAAATACATCCGTTAAATGAAAATTTTTCATTATTTGTGTTATTCAAAATTAACGTTAAAACAATGATGTACAAATAAAAGTTAGAGGGATTTGGTTATTTGTATCGGATTTCAAAACAACGCCATTGAAGTAGTAAGAATTTTTATATAAAAGTAGCACAATATGTGTAGTAAAGATGTTATTTACTATTTTATTTAATTAAAATTACTTTTGAAAGCGTATTTTATTGTGAGCGTCTATTTAAATACCCACTTATATTTAAAGCAGTGGATGTTAGAAGTTCGCAGTTTATATTTCTATAGTGGAGTTTCATTTTTTTCCCTGAAATATTCAGATTATTGAAATGTATAATTCAGTTTCAGTTCTAATTAAATAACAAGGCATATTAATTAACATATTTCATTTCATATAATTTAGATTTTGTATTAATTTCAATTTATTACTATGTTAGGTTATTTGCTATCATGAGGAATTTTACACTAATTATAGCTTAAGTATAGTTTTTGATTAAACAGTTGTTTATAAAGATGTTTTTCCTTCCTTATAATGCGATAGTTAAAATGATAGTTATTAAAATAATATTATTACGGTCATTAAAATAAAAGTTTTTGTATATTCAAAATCTCTTTAAAAAACATAGATCTTGAAATGATCTTTTTCGCTCATGTATTTCTATAAATTTCAATTTTTTTTTTAAATAAATTAAATAGGACGATTGTAAAAAACGTGTAGCATACAATAGTTTACAAAAAAGGTTTAATAGTGTGGGTTCCTGATTAAAATCATTGAGCTAAAAATGGGAGTTGAGAGCTTAGGATTCGGTCCTTAATGGCGGGTTGAAACCTACCCAGTCTCAGTTTGATGGGTAACAACTCGACTGGGAAGTATTGGTTGCGTTTTACGCAATTCTGAACACAATGCCGGTCACAGAATAGTCCATAGTTTTAATCTCCATGATCCCCCATGATCCACAATGGGCTTTTGCAGGACTGCCTTATTTTAATTAGAGATATAATTAGATACCCGAATTGAAAAAAAATATAACTGTATAATTGCGTGATAATTTATTGATAATTAATTGATCACAAATTTCAAACGAGTTTATTTGTTGTTATAATAGAATAAAAGTTTTTGATCATTGCAAAAATTGACGGATCTATTGTTCGACAGGTTCAATTGTCAACGGTAAGTTTGAATCAAAGTTAATAAGTTAAAACTAAACTTTGAAATTCTTAATTAAGTACGATTGATTTTTTTTCTACAAAGAAATGTATTTACAGTTTTTTCCTACTAGGTACTTTCTAGGTACGTTGAGCGAATATGGAGTTTTAGGAGACAAAAACTCACTTACAATAACTTAAATAACTTACCTTCAAAGTTAAATTATCTTCAAAGATTATAGTTATTTCCAAAGGTAATTTAACTTTTAAATGGGAGTTTAATCATTTTTATTTCGAAAAATATATTTAATTAAAACTTGTAAACTCCATTTAATTTCATTGCTAATAAGATTAAAAAAATATGGGCATTACTTTTAGTAATGTAAGAGCTTGTGCACTTTGAATGTTAAGTAATATTTTCAAGTTATCAAATTTGATAGAGTGTGGTTTTTTAAGAACTGAATTGTTCTGCTGCGATATGCTTTTTTTTTAATTAACAAGATTTTAATGAAGACAAAAGAACGTTTCGTTTGATGTTATCTGCAACTATCGAATGGAAAGTCAGGAAACTCTTTAAGTACCTACCTGAAAAAAATTTAAGGATTATTCTGCGAAATGTCTACTCTTCTTTGAAAAACCATCTAGGTACAATTAGCGAGTACGAATTTTTCGAGAACAAAAACACTTTTAGAACTACCTTCAAAGCTAGGATACCTCCAAAGCTATTTAACTTTTAAATGAGAGTTTAATTGTTTTGATTTAGAAGAATATATTAAATGAAATTTTTTTAATTCCATTTAATTTCATTGCTAATAAAATTAAACAAAACAAAAACTAAGAATTTCTCTTACATCAGAGAAAAAAATAATATCGTTCCGATACTGCGAAAATTAATTCATTGGCACATTATAGCCAGCATTACAATCGGGTACAATTAACGAGTATGGATTTTTCGGAAACAAAAACTCATGTAGAACTTAAGTTCTCATTTAGAACCAAGGCTATTTAAATGCAAGTTTAATTGTTTTGATTTAAAAAAAACATATCAAATGGAAATTTGTTAATTCCATTTAATTTCATTACTTACAGGGTAGGAAAAAAAATTTAGTCATTTTTTTATAGTGACAAAGATATTTTACCATGTCACTTTTTTTCCTTTTTTTTCTCCTGACCCCTCGCTAATGCTTTCGCTTCTTTTTTGGATTGATACCGTTCTTAGGACATAGAAGCTATAAGCAATGGCATTTTGTTATCATTTTTGTGGAATAGAGGAAAAAGGCAAAAAGACAGGCTTCGATTTTTCTTATTTCATTCTTTTATCCTTTTCCCTTTCCGATACTGCGAAAATTAATTCCTTAGGCACCCATCATAGCCAGCAGTCACCGTGAATCAAAAGAAAGAACAGACATTTCTTCTGTATTGGCTTCAATGTACCACGTGATGAGATCAGAGTTTTCTTTTGATTGGTCGACCTTGCGTTGACGGTTTCTGCAATGGGACAAGATCCGATTAGAAAGAAGATCCGAGGGATTTTTAAAAGCATCCAGTTTAATGCCGCTCAAGTAATATTTTCTTTGACTAAAAGAAGTATATTTTATTTTTGCGTCAGTTTTTAAGGAAAGAAAAGTACGACATTCATTTTTTATGTCCTTTCTTTGAAACAGGAATATGGCATTTTAGAAGTTATATGCGTCGTTAAAGAGTAGGTTCTGAAAAGAAAACTTAGCTCTTATTGCGGTTATGGTACTGCATAAACTAGAAAAAAAGAAAGAAATAGTTTATACCCTTTATATTATAAATGATCTATTAACTTTTTATCTGACATTTAAATGACTTTTTCTAGGTTTTTCTAAGATTAGAAACAATTAAATATATTAAAGTGGAATGGTTGGAATTCATAAATGAATTCTAAATAGATACTTATGTTTTAATAAACACTTTAAAATGTTTACATACAAATGTATGAAGGCATGCATGTAATTGTTTCCTTCTTAAATAATTTTGATATATGATATTGTAATGGTGGTCATACTATTGCAGTGCTTAGAAAAACATACAGTCCATTAAGTTTTCAGATGTAGAAGGAAATTATTATATAAGGGCCATATGAACCATGGTAAGAAGAAATCTGTATTAAAAATATCTTCTTAAAACGAGAAAATAGTGCGTTTAGATAACAAAAAACACAAATTAGAGAGGCAAAACTATATTTAAACATAGCATAGATGCATTCGATTTCCACTATAGAAAGTTTGAAGCACATTATTGAGATTTCAACTGTTGCACGAACGATTCCTCAACATATTGCGAAGACGTGCTATATCTGAGTTTCGTTTGAAAACCACTTCCGCCCTCTTCTTTGTACCGCACCTTTAACTCTTCAAATTTAGAAAATTATCTTTGTCAGTTCATCTAGCGAGATTTTTTTTTATTTTGAAATTTATTTTTCTATGTCGATAACTCTTGGTATATAAATCTAGCACATTCATCAAGATTCATTGTCATCCGTTCACCCGAACGTCAGTGGATTGAACTAAACAGGGTGATTTTGATTATAACTATACTGTATGAGTTTGACAACTTTTTAATCATTGAGAACCGTAAGTACGAAAATTGCAAATAAAAGTATTTGTAGCATGTCCAGAAATTCACTTTTAATGAACTTATTAAAAAAAATCATTACATTCTTTCAAAATGATTACTGGCAGTATCTTTTACTTCTATCAGATGTCAGGAAATCTTGAAACGTAGTTAACGACACATTACCTTTCTATTAGGATCGTAGAGGGCAGTTGGATCAGTGTTTGATGAATGACCCAAAACTCAGCGGAAAAATACCGTACAGTCCATCAATAGTCTACAGAAAGAAGACCATTGATGACGTCAACTTGCTGTTAAATGAATTGCCGACCTGTACAGAAAAAACAAGTATACTCAGTCCGGCCAGTAGTAAGAGCTTTGACCCTTCATCCTGTACAGTATCTTAATCATAGTAACATTACCTACCTTGATTCACGGGTAACGTCAGTTTCAATCTGGCCGGCGGAACCTGTGATAATTTATTTTCCACCCAGAAGACTTTGTAGCTAGCGACTTCTTACTGAATTGGTCATTATATTTTAAAAACATTGAGATTTTGATATTTTTTATTTCGGTACTTTTGTGAGAACCGGTATACTTATTTTGCACTTATATATATTTATAATGCCCTTCCAGCCCCAGATGATTCAGACATTCTTACGGACTTAGAAATGTGGGCTCTTTTCTTAAAACAAAACGGTTAAACTTGTAAAGTCTAGGATAAGGAGTTATTTATTAGTTATAAGGAGTGTCTCGAAAACTTTGCCGTAAGTGTTATGGGGGAGTAGGGAGCTTTATAAGGACTAAGAATAGCATACCGATTCATGGTCAGGAATGCCGTTGAAAAAATTGTTTGCAGAGATAGAATTATTAAAGGAAACAAAAAGTGCTCGATTGAATATATCTATGGAATAATAAATATATTAATTTAGTACTATAAAATGTAGCTTAGTGTTACAAAAGGTGTTCGAAGTTTGTGCTGTGAGACGTTACTTATTCCTGACATAATTGAAGCTTTGATTTCCGGTCACTATCAAACAACCGGAGGCTGTTTGTGGTAGCAGACAAATTTTTCCATGATATTCATTGCTCAAATTTTTGGCATAATATACACGAAAATTTTGAGCTTTCAAACCTTTACGGCAATCAAGTCTAGGTGAATTAGATGAACGAGGAAAGGAGCTACACATATACTGCACAGTGCTGCTACATTCACTGCATGGTCCCAATATTTGATTGATGTTATAATTTATTGCTCTCCAACATTTCTAATAGAGTAGCATTACAGTCGTTTGATAAAAATCACGAGCTAGCATTATACCAAGGCATTCTCTGTCTTGGATTTCAGAGCAATTTTTAATAATTTTAATGTGCCTTATTTCCTCTTAAAATTTAAAACACACAGGATTTTATGAATCATATTTTATTTTTATTCTAAACTATGAGAATTGAAGCTGCGACGAATAAACATGATTGGCATTTAACTCACATATCTATTATCAATTAGATAAAAAAAAACTCATACTATAAGATTTATAACTCAATAATTTGACCTCCATTGAAAACAAATATATTATCTCCAGATCATGCATATGTTTCAACTTTTTAACAAAAGAATAAATTTGTGATATAAATCCGCTAACAAATACCACCAAATCGGAAATAAATGAGAAATAATAGAGATTTAACTTTTTCTCTCCAGAAATATTTCTTTTCTCTTCCCAGCATTTAATTCGTTTTTGTGTTGTTTGGCGAAAAATTGGCGAAATCGCTCTAGGAATACCTGTCTTTCTAATCAGACCTCTTAAGTTGTAGGACCTTTTCCGACTCTTTTCCGGTTTCCCGCTTCTTCTAGTATTATTTTTTTTTTGTTTCTTTTCTTAGTTACCTTTTTTATATTTTATACCATGAAAGAGGCTTTAGTTTGTAGAGGAAACGAGTTCGGAATCCCTCATGAGGCCGTTTCTTTGGATATAGCTTTGGTCTTAGATTTCTCTGACTTTTCTTTATTGTAAGGCTTAGGAAGAGACGTCTATTTATCCAATTGAATTTAATGCGGCTCTGCTACTGCATGAAGAATGACCGAAGAATTTTAATGGGTTTCGATTTTTTTTTAACTTTCTTTTTCTTCCCGTTTCTTGGTACGAAATGGAATTGTTTTAAATATTTTCACTTCATTATCTATCTCTTAGATTTACTTTACATAAACTTTAAATTCATTTCATTATGCAAGGAGTTATGGAAGGGTTTCATTGTATAACAGAATATTCTTATACATGTAATGATATAACGCAACATTAAATCTTGATGCTGTGTATGTTGTTTTTTCCGTAAGCTTAACAAATTTTCAATCATATATATATATATATATATATATGCGTTACGGAACCTTGCAAAAAGAATTAATCATACCAAATTGATGAAATCCAACACAAATAAAGAAGTTTAAACTCAACTTTCAGTTTTATACCATGCGTTTTGTCGGATTATTCTTAAGTACTCTCTTTTGTCCTGATAATAAGTTAATAACACGTAAAAATTATTATTACCGTAAAAGATGTACCTAATTTAAAAGTTTTCATAGCGGAATTAAAATAGTTATTTCAGATGTATGCAATATACTTTACATGATTCCTAAGTTCCCCCACCCCCCCAAAAAATCATAGTCTGAAGATTATTTATCTCGTTTTTCCCTCTATGTTTAAAAAAAAAATTAAATAATGAATAATATGAATTATATTGGTTTAAGTTCTCCGAAAGTAAATCTTTCTTTCATTTTACTTGCTAAAATTAAATAAACTTTTTGATTGTTACTTCTTCTAAAGTTATTTTATATTATTTTTAAAATAAATAAGAATGGAAATGCAAAATTGTTATAATATAAGTATATTTTACAAATTTAAGGCTAGAAATTATTGCTTACTTTAAAAAAAAAGGAAATTATAAATTTTATGTAAAATATGGAAAATGAAGCGAATTTTTTTTGTGCATAATTTACATAAACTGCAATTTGAATAATAATATACATAAAAAATATAAAATAAACTACTATGAATGATAAATTTAAGATGAAATTTTTAAATATTAAATTTATGAAATATAAAGTTTACAGACTTATCCACGAGTGGAGTTATTTGGAGCAATTATGCTTAAATCTATCGAACATATATTTCTTATAATAAAAGCATATAGATATTATTATAATAGTTATTCTGTTAAGGAAAAAATTTATTTATTTTATTTCAAAAGATTTCATCTTAATTTTTCTCGTTTATTATTGAATCGTTTCAACTTCAAAAATGAGATGTTTATAACAAATTAGAATATTTTCAATTAATTACTTCTTTGCTAAAATTTGAAAATAATGTTTAATTTTTTTTCTTCAACAAAATGCAGACGTCATTTTACATGTACTTGTATGAATACACAGAAATAACCAAAAGATAATTTTAAAGAAAATAAAGAAAATACAGAAGTTTTCGCATTAAACATGATCTTAGAGTCGATCATATGACATCTCATTAGAAAATGTTTTCCAAAAACAAGAGCTGCAATATACCGAGTTTCTATACTGGGTGAAGTTTAGTTTCAATTTAGTTTTCTGCATGAATTAAACTTACAATTTCAGAGACCTACACCTAACTATGATTGAAACTAGGTTTCCTCGTAATTTTCTAAACATTTAGAACGATGTTATTTTAGATTTATGTTACGGTTACTGTGAATGGACGGTTAACCGGTCAATATTAATAATAATCAAGTGAATAATTCATATCATAGTCTCAATCGAATCATAGTGAAAAATTTATGCAAATTTCTCCCATTAACTGGCAACTGTTAATAATAACCAATGAAGTTCCGTCAGTGTCATTCTTTCGTGTTTTTATTGAGGGTATTTCCGTATCTTGATCTACCACGCTAGCTACATTCGCCAAGGTGTCAAATTTATTTTTAACTGAAATTTAAAAGGAAAACAAAGTGCACGGAATTTAAATTTTTTCCCAATGTTGGCTATGAGTAATACCCTTCAAGTTGATCTCTTTCTGTGATGCTTTTTTTAGTTTCTCTATGGCCGCTGACCGAACGTTGCTAAGAATAGGTGATTATTTTGCCACAGATCACGTTACGGAAATCTCTCCTTTCGATTTCTCATTTCGGCCAAATAAAGCTGTGATTACTTATTTTGACAGGTTGTATATGTACTGAAAAAAAAAACTGTCAGCTGGTGTGTCAGCTTAAAACTTTTATTTCACTGAAAAATGTTGTTATTTTTAAACAAGAACATCTTACTTTAACAAACAGAATAAAATTATTTTAGCGAAAGAAATCTCTCTAAAGTAACTGTGTCTGCAAGTAGCTTTGTTGTCAGTGTGACCCGTACTCAAAACTAGTTGATGTCGGGATTAGAATCTTCTCACCTCATCGGGAGGCAGTGCGCAATCTCCTGAGCCACGACAACTCTAGTATTTAATTATGAAGAAAAATCTTGAACTCTGTTTCTTAAAAGTATTATTTATAATAATCATATTTAAGTGTAAAAATGTTAAAACTACAGTGAACCACCCGTATAAAAATGTCTGGCAATTTAACTTACCGAAATATTATATATAAAGAAAAATGATATTGAAAGAGTATCAATTTGACAATAAACACAAAAGGCAATTTATACGATTCTCAAAATCGTAAAATAATTGTAGAAACGTAGGAGCAAGTATAGAGAATGGTGGTAAAATTATTTAGAAGAAAAAAAATAAAGTGTCTTACGGAAGCTGGAATTTGAATCGAAAGTTTTAATCCATTTATTATTAGGGTGTGAAACAGAACACAACTATTTTCTGTAAAGCTGCTTTAAAACATCACAAATGCAATAAAAAAATCTGTAATTATTTAAAACAGAAAAAACTCTTTAGATCTATTTAAGCAGTTTAATTCTGCAGAATTTACAGGTTTTTTTTACTGTGCAAGATTAGATTATTTACGAAAACAAATATACATTGTGTAAAACTAAAAATTATCACAAATGACTGAAATGATATGGGAAGAAACGATTTTATTTCTATAAATTTAAATTGTTCGTAATATTACATTTAATGTTTATTATAATGATTTTTTACAGTAAGGAATACACCTATTCAATATACAAATTTACATAACTTTTTTTTTTCAAAATATGTTTTTCCTCTGTCTTGAAACGAACCTACTTAAATCTAAAAAAGGCCATTTTGTTGATTTTTGTACACATCCAAAACACAAATTTTCCATTTGATTCCTAAAATTCAATATAAATATTGATCAAAGAATTAGTTAAAAATTCATTTTCCCATATTTATAGTCAAAGAGAAATTATTGTTTTAAACTTTACTACTTAGCTCTTTTTTAAAAATTATTTTTGGATTTGATTTCAAAATATATTAAAATGCATGAAAGTTGAAGTTGAAAACATTTAAAACAGTTCAATATATTTATTCAAAATTGCGAATATACTTTTATAAAATTTGCATGTGGGTCTTATAAAAATGGAATTTATGCTTATAGCATTGAACATTAAAAAAAATGCGTATATATAAAATGGGGAATATTTTTGCTACAGGCTTTTCAAACAGAGTTGTAAAAATTGAAGAAAAATCTTATGTTGTTGAGCCCAAGTACTCTTGGGATGAAATAAATAAATAAAAAAAGAAAAAAAAACTTTAGATAGCTGAATATAATGCTTAAAAAACGCATAAATATAACGTTATAACGTCTTTCAAAATGATCTCCCCTTGCTCATAGTGGGAAAAAGTTATTGCATCGGTGAACTTTCTATCAAAACCGTTTTTTGAAAAGGAAAACTTGGCGCTACTTTCCTAGCTATCTGATCTGCTTCTCAAAAGCATTAAAAGGTTGAAAATGTCAAACATACTTGCTTGTAACAGGTTTCAAAATTATAAGGGATGATATGAAAGGCTTCAAATAATTCACTTAAATAATAATTCAAATTATTAAAATGAATTTACAAAAACTGAATTTAGTATAGCCTTATTTAAAATAAAAATGTGTATTCAAGCAGTGCTTACTACACTGTAAGTATTTTCCTTCTTAAATTGTCGTAAAGTAACTGGTACTGTTCTTTGAATAAATTGTAAAGTTTACGGTATGGAGCATTTTTTACCTTTGCTGTTTCAAAACCTGTTTACAACTGGTATGGTTAAAAATCATGAATATAAAACTATATAGTTATTAAACCCTTTACAACCAGCATGGTTTCAAAAGCGTAGAAATAAATTACATTGTAACTTTTTTCATTAGATGATGGCCATTGGAGTTAGGTTGTAGTTGAGTTCTGTTTTATCAAATAAACCATGGAGTGTGGCTTACTTAACCTTTCTGGTTATTTCACCTATCGTAAGAGATAGGGATTAACTTTTAACTTAACTTTTAACTTTTTTGCATTAAGCAGCTTCATAGAGTGTCAATCCATACGTGAATGAGAATATTGTATTTTTATTGTTGCTTAGGGTCACAAATTGGGGAGTGCAAGACACTCGAAAATTCTTATGTGTTGACGAGAATAGGGGACATGTTATAGTGTCAACACTGGGACTCGAATCTCCGTTTTGTCGGTCATGAAATTGAGTAATCGATCCTCTCAGATGCGATATGTGAAACAGATGTCTTCATTAGGTGGGTCAATAGTTGGTGCAGTAACATTCCGGTAGGGTATGGTATAGTTGAAATTTAGTAACCGTATTAGGTTAAAACAGTCAATAAACAGTTTTTCTTACAGTTAATATTTTGAAAACAACCATATTTATTGTCATTTGATTGTTTGAATTTGGTAAAACAAGAAGTAGGAAATTTTTTTCCAACCATTTTTCTAAGCAATTTCTAACAGGGCATTTCCCAGTTTATAATTTATTTTTAGTTAAAAAAATAATTAATGGGACCTAGGAACATCAAAACATTTTACATTTCCTTAAAGAGCAGTTTTGCAACATTATTAAATAAAACTAAATTTTAAATTTAAGTTTCTTTTTTTCATAGGATTAAGACATAGTAAAGGTAATTGTCTAAACATGTCTTCTTTATTGAAGTATAAATTAAAACGATCTTTAGTAATCTTCAAAAATAGAGTTATCATTTTATGTACTATTTCAAAAAGATATTCTATGAGCATTTATCCAAAATTGGAATGGAAAGAAAAGTACGAAAATATGAAAATAACCATAAACGGTGGTTATTTTAAGATAGCAGCCATAAAGTCAAAACCATTCACGTAGAAGGAGGTGCGGAATATTCTCATTAGAATTCACATCACAAATCTTGTTGGGAGAACAAAAAAGGTCGCCTTCCACATACGTGAGAAACAAAACACTGGGAACCAAAAGGCACCACATGATGCGATATTTATTGTTTCTGAAAGGACCCTAAAATATAAGCGCAAAACCAAGAAGCAAAACAGCGACTTGATTTTTTGGGCAATTTTGTCACGTAAATCGAACTGTCTTCACTTAAAATAGGATCGAGCTTGAGCATTGCCTCTCATATAAACTAACGCAGATGTGACAAAATGTCAAATGAATTTAGACTTTAAGATACAGATTGTATTTGAATTGTTAATGGCATGTTTTGACTTGAAACATAATGTGCCAAATTTCTAAAATAGAAAAAAAAAATGCTGCCACTGAACTGATTTAAATTATCGGAATATATATAAATATGATATAATATATATCTTATTTATAATGAGCAGACCAGCCTGTGTAGGGGTCAAGGAACTGGCCTTTGCATCAGAAAGGCTTTGGGTTCGAATCTCGGGGAAGTCATGGATGTTCTTTCCTTCTCTGTACTATCAGCCCTTACTGTGGGGCCCACCTAATATGGTACCCCTGAAAGAAGGGTCAACAAATCTGCCGTTCAGATACCCGTAAGACAAAATATCCAACTCCAGGTTTGCATTGGAGAAATATTTATAATGATCTGATATAAATTATAGGATTTCAAATTTTTAATTTATATTAAAAAATATATTTATTAATACCCCAGTAAGCTGTCTCATGGGTTTGCTGATTCTCTGTCCATTTAATCAGAGATGTATAGTTTCTCTTGTTCACTAGTTCTCCGCAACATATTGTAAGCATACAAAATTTAAGAATGCTCTTAAAAAATAATTGCTAGCTAATATGCCTTGTTGCTGCCAATAACATCTCTTAAGAAAAAAACAGGAAAAATTTTGGAAAATTTAGAATCCTGCACGCTAAGTGTCAAGAACCTTCTTATAACAAGCCTTTAATCTATCTCGCGAATTCAGCATCATGGTTATTTTTTTCAGCATTAAATTCGTGTTTTTTTTATTTTTTATTTTAAACAAATATGTAAACATATGGTTTTTCAAAATTTACTAGAAAGCTGCCTCATTGATTTGCTGATAGGCTGATCTGCTTATTTGTTGATACCAATTCATTTATATAGTAATTTTCCGTTTTTCTCGTTCACAAGTTAAGAGCTTCACATACTATAAAAATAGGTAATTCAGAGAAATGCTCCTGAAAAATAATTTCAAGTTGATGTGCCAAATTTTTGCCTGTAACATCTATTAAAAAAAAAGCAGGAAGAATTTTTAAAAGTGCGCAATTGCAGAAAAGTCAGCAACCTTTCTATAATTAGTTGTTAATTTATCTGGTGAATCAAGCATCGTGGTTATTTTTCAGCATTAAATTTGTGTTCAATATGTATGTAGAATTATAAGTTTATTCCCACTTTTAAAATTAGTTTTAAAATTCAGAATTAAGACAGAAAGGATATCTAAAAGTAGGTAAAGTTTGAAATTCTCCAAGTTATGTTAAAAACAAAAACTTTATCGTGAAAATACATTTAATTTAATAAATTAAAGTGGCAAATTGAATTTAAAAAAAGTTTTGCCTTAGTTTCTTTTTCGAGAATGTGACGATGCTTTTAGCTTTCAACAAATATTTGAATATTAGATTTGACTAACTATTATTGACCTTTGTGATTATTCCGGTCAAGATACGGGATATTTAAATTGAATAGAGTTTCAAAATTTTAAAGTTGGTTCAAATATTTGCGAAATTGATCAGAGTGAAACGCTTTCGTTGAATTTAAAATTCGTCAGTCTTTCTTTTTAAATAGAATTTTCTTGTTTCTCGAAGCTAAGAGAAAAGTTGAATTCAGTCTTCTGAAATCGAAAGTAAATCAATGATTTCGCAAACAGGTAACATACAGTAGATTTCTGTTGGAGACGTAACGTTTTAAACAAGTAATGTATTCTTTTATGCTTGTTAACACAAAACTGATTGTAGCTTAATAGTTGTTCACAGTCATATTACTTTACGTTATTTATTTATTAGTAATAGAAAAAAATTCCTGATTTTAGAAAATATAAACAATAAACGAATAAAAAATATGATATTTCGATCATTTTACAAATAATTGAATAAGGTGTGAAATTGTCTAATTGTGCGCAGTATTTTATATTATTTTAAATTTTTGCTGTTAGAATTCAAATTTGGAGTCAACAAACAGATACTCTATGAGAAATATTGAACGATATTAAGTTGCAGTAAAAAATAAAAAATAAAAAATTCATCTCATTTAAATTAGTTCAATTATCTAAAAACAATTGTTGCTGTTGTTTCCAATAACACTTGGTCAAGCCCAGATAGCCAGCCATTAGCCTTTTGTGAACTAAGTCATGAAATTGTGCTGAAATTGAAAAGTCATTGAAATGACGGGAGACATCACAAGGGTGACAGTACGTCTTAGCTTAAAACCATACAGATAGATGGCAGCACCACTCATTTATGAGGTTCCTTCTTCAATTTAGACATAGGTCTGAAGGGGAAGGGAATTTTTCGCAAAGTCCCTGTACCCAGTACTGCTCTAACAACCGATCACAGTACTTTCGTTTCAACAGATTTTAGCAACACGCATATTGCATGTTCTCAGTGCTATTTAGTGAAGTTGAGGATTAAGCGCCGGGCCACCGGACTGGAGTATCATCATCAAACATCTGGGCTTCCAATAATAATTACTCAACGTTAGCATCACACATTTAATACATATCGGCTTCTTTATAGGAATTCAGAAGCTTATTTCAGGAATATGACGCTTCTGCACTTTCCGTTTAACTATAAAAGGCAGTGACAATATTTTTAATTTCACACTTTTTTTGTAAACCTTTCTTTTTCAATTATTTTCTGCCTTTTTATGAATAGATTTCATTCTTAATTAAGAGGCAATTTTTTAAGGAAGAAGCATTTTAAGTAATATTTGATGTTCGATTCAAGGAATAATTCACGATATTCCTGTTACAAAGATTTATTCTCTAAATAAAAGCAATGAAATGGAAAATTTTTAACAGCATATATAGACCATGTAATGTGTTTGGGCGGTAATATATATTTCCAAAGCATAAAGAAAATATTTTGTGATGCGTGGATAATTTATGTTTAGTGTTATAATGAATAATGTTTATTCGAGTATACTATTATAAGCAAAATATTTATTTGGAAAATATTATCCCGAAAGTACTTATTTATTTGAGACTACTTCATATTTTTTCTTTATTGTCGTTGATAAAATGACTTCGTTTACCTTCTAGCTATTCGGTGGCATGTAATCCATTCAATCAGGATTAAAGGTTCCTTTTTATATCGCCGAAGAAATACCCAATTACGTTTCATCAAATAGAAATAGAAAAGATCTCTCAGTTTCAGCGAGCATTTATTACAAAAATATAGGATGTTTGTTTTATGTAATTGATCAAATCTATATTAAAGTGTCAAATCAAAACTTTTAGTAAATGTTTTTAGTGTTGCATGATATAGAAATGTGAGAATTTACAGTTATGAGATTTATATACTTTTGCATATATACTTTTTTTTCTCTCTAATGTACTTTTTATTGTTTAAGCTTCTTTCAGAGAAAACTTTTTTTAAGACATACGCGAAAGTTTTTTTGAATTTAAAGAAGCTGAATATTTTTCATTCAATTTGAAAAAAATCATTTATTAGGTTAAAGTTACAATAATGTAGGAGACCTATCCAAATGGTTTATTTTTTTCGTGTCATAAATTGTATAAAAATAAAAATAATTTGTTAAGTTCGGATGGAATTGATCACATTATACTATCACTAAATTTATCTTTTGCACTGGATAATAATTTAAAATATTTATTTTTAATCAGAGAGTCACGAAAAATAGAACGGAAACAGTTACTCTAAAAATTATTTTTGCCGTCCTTTTCTGAAAAATTTGATTCTAAAGATTCTTTGACTTAAGAATCTCAAAAACTTGTACTTTCAAACAATTTTTATTCTTTATGCATAAATATTGCGTCATGGTTAAGAATGTGCTAATGGTTTTTAATGGACTAATCTTTTAAAGGCTCTGACATGTTCTTAATCTGGTGGTATATTGACTAAATCCAGTTGGTACCAAACTCCTTAAAATTGAAAAAATAAAGAATTTTAATTAACTTATTTTACTTATGCAACTCCACGTCCACTATCCACTAACAAAGAAGATACCCCAAGTGTAACTCGGCAAGCAAGCTGATTTTTTTGAAATTCGTTTTGGCTCTTTAAAAGTAAATATTAAGTTATAAATTATCTATAACTACAAATATTACTTTGAATGTTTTGCCAAACATTGTAATGTACCTACAAGACCCTCAACAATAAGTTTAAAAAATGACGTCTACAGTTGGCAAAAAGGTTGGTTTTTCAATTAGATTATGACATTTGTATTTTTTTTTAACCAGAAACTATTAAGTATCATTTTTGAAAGATAGTTCACTACCACATTCAGGAGCATGCATCTTTATCACTGCATGGAAAGTTTTTTTTATTATTTTTAAACTGAGCTATTAATAAGAATCAAAAACATTTTTATAATTCAATTTCTTAGATAAATGTACAGTGTTTCACAAAAAAACGAATCACACTAAATAACTTTTGATCCAATTATCGGATCTTCAAGTTCTAGGAGTCAATCTTAAAGGTTCGAGAGAGAGACTTCAAATATGCTAATTAATAAATTCTGACGATATTTCAAGTTTCGAAATCGGACTCAAAACCGTATGCTTTCTCTGAATAAACATACCTTTTTTTTTCAACGGATGCGGATTTGTGACCTCGAAAATATAGAGATTACCCACAATCAAGGAAATATAGTTTCAATAATTTGGTCAGCAGAGAAAAACTGTGTATTTTATTTTTTGTGTATTTCACCATTATCTGGAGAACTTTTTAAGTGACTTGAAAAATATTTTAAAATCCTATTTTAAAGTTTCATTTATAGAAAGATAATTCCGCGCTAAGGATAAATTTTAGTAAATATTTACTATTTTTATTTATTCAACATTTAAAAACCTTATGAATATTGAGGTATATAAGCATCTGATTTTACATGGTAAATTATAAAATGTCAGCGAAATCGGTTGAATAATTCCCGAGAAATCAAATTTTAAATATGCGGCTTTTTCGAAATTTGATTTCTCAGGAACTATTCCTCCGATTTCCCTCAAATTTTGTATTTTTCGATGCAAAATTAGATATTTTAAGATTATGTAAAAAATTGTATGCATTTCAAATCAAAATTCTTTCGACTATTACTAAATAAAATAATAAAAATAATGAATATTTACACTTTTTCTTTTCATGAAGTTATCCTTGGTTACATGAATTTTATAATTGTGTGCAAAGATTGTGTGCTATCCAAATTATCGGGACCCATATTTTTCTGATTGACCTGATTTTTCTGATCCTACCTCTTATATTTTGGGGGTCAGAAATCCAAATCCGTCCGAAAAAAGGTATGTTTATTTAGAGGAAGTACATTTTTGTTTTTGATCTCGTAACTTAAAATGTTGCCTGCCCTTATTAATTAGCATATTTGCGGTCACCCTTTCGAGCCATTACGATTGAGTACTGGAACATGAAAATCCAAGTATTAGATGTAAAGTAATCCAGGTTAGTCCTATTTTTTATTCATTATTATTTTTTTAGCTGACTGTACTTTTACTTGAATGGAAAATTTTATCTCTCTCATTTTTTAATTCATATTTTCTCATTGTTTCTTCTTTTCGGAAAAAACTAACTGATTTTCTTTAATTATAAAACTGCGGTTTTCCTGCATTTTGTGACAAATAAAAATTTTGATTTCGATTTCGCAAAGAGTGATCCAAATACGAAAAATAAACAAAAGCATTTGTTTCCGTAATATTCCTAAGTTAATTTCTTGGTTAAACGGTTAAGAAAAAAAAACACACATACAGCATGTCATAAATTAAATGAAAAAAGTTTTCAAAAATTTATAAAAAGAAACATATAAGGTTCAAGAAAGTTCTTGCAGCAAAATCATGCGAAAAATTACTGACAAAAAATTACTGACAGATGACTCTAAATGTAATTAAGGACCAAATCAAAGAAAAAGTAACTTGGTATGTGATTGCGATATCAACGCTATATCCAAAGGTATATTTTGACATTTTTGATGTAGCTGATATCAAAAATGTCAAAATATTTTAGAAAGTTGATGAAAATATCAATTATTTTCTTTGATCTCATCGACCGAAAAAAATATTAAACTAAAATCTGAAACTTTGGAAGGGGGATATTATTCTTGACATATAAATTTGTTGCACGAATAGTTTTATTTTCTTTAAATTCTCAACTAACACTTATTATAATTTTAAAACCATCAGTTTATTTTAGGATACTCTTTCAATGAAGGTATCAGTTTCTGGAAGAAATCCTTACTTGCTTTTCACCAAATGTTTTTAAAACAATGAAAAAATTTCCTTTCTGTTTCCAAAATAAAAGATTTAATTTAACTCCTGGCATCGTCCTCGAAATTGGACAGCATATGGTATATTTTTATTATTACGAATATTGTTTTACAAACTTTCAAATGCTCGCAGAAAATTTACTGAGCAATTTTCAGTGGAAAACTGCTATAATTTCATCTCCCCAGGTTAAATTATTCATTACAATAAAAATTTATAAATACCTTATTACTTGAATCTCATGGATTTTGTTTCTTAGCCGAAATATGAAGAAGAAATACATTATAATTGCAAACTGCATTATCTTGAAATACCTTATAATAAAAAAAAATTAAAATCTTTTTTTTTTCAAAAATAAAAAGCAGCTAAATATAATGATTACGTGTAATTAATTTTTTTAAAATATTTTATTACATTTGCGAATTTACTTTTTTTCAAACTACATAATTCTAAATAAAAATGCATTCATTTTCGGTCATTATTTGTTTTTCGTGTCTCAGGATGTTAGGAAAGAAATATGAGGAATGATAACAAGGGACAGCAATAAAGTCAAGCAACTTTTTAGGCGTAACAATAAAGTAATTCATGTTACACCAAGCATCATTCCAAAGGAAAAGAATTTCTTAGCAAAGAAAACGCATTTTTAAAAACAAATAAAAATTGTGATCTAGTTTTTTTTACATTTGAAATAGAGCTCGTGTGTATGAAAAATTCCTTACGTTTAAATATATATGTTATAAAAATTTCTTTTCATCGAGTTTGTTTTAAAAAATAAAATTTTACTTTACGTTATTTTTCTTTTCAAACTTTTGATTCTTCTCTGTATGGAAAAAAATGTTCTTTAGTAAAAGCATGTGCATGCAAAATTGCGTGACAATAACATTTACCGTATAAGTTAAATATGCTCGTGATCAAATGTTGTGTTTTTATAAGTAAAAAATGAATTTTATTGTTCAGATATTATAATAGAAATGTATTGAGGAACTAAAACAAAACAATCATTTATAATTCAGTGGTAAATATCTATAAATTTCTCTATTGTTTTAAAATTAATTACTCATTTTTTTAATAAAAAAAATAATTTTCTGCTGTACTTAGTCATTTTCTACAAGTCATATATTTGCTTGACGTTTGCTGAATTTATTCGTATTGCAATTAATCTTATATTTCAGTGGTCCCCAAACCTATGCCCGCGTGCACCATGGCGCCCGTCGATTGGTCTAGGTGCCCCCGCTGCTTGTGTCCAACGATAAAATATTTCAATTTTCCATTTTCCTATTAAATGCTACGCAAATTTTATGCTATGCAAATACATAGTGAAGTACGCTGGCACAGTAAAGGCAAAGTACTTGATAGATTTATGCATTTAATTGAAGAAATAAAAAATTATCTTGTAGCCAAAAATAAAACATTTTTAGAACTAAGAGATCCTTTTTGACTAGTAGATTTGTCTTTCATAACGGACATAATGGAAAAACTAAATAATTTAAACTTGGAGCTGCAGGGGAAGGACAAGCATATAGCAAAAATCATTGAGGTTATAAACTCGTTCAGAGCTAAGCTAGTTTTGTGGATTTTGTCTCTTGTGCAGTTTCCAAACATGAAAAAAAAATTATAAGTGACAGTGAAATTGACATATCAACATTTGTCATCAACTTCCAATTGCTTAAAGATCAATTTGAAAAGCACTTTCAACAGTTTAATATCATCGAGGCTTTGATAACCTTTTTTGTTAATCTTTTTACCAACTAAATAAACGTAACCGTAATAGCAACATGCATTTCAGAATTTCTTCAAGTAAAGCGAGAAGAAGTGGAGATAGAAATTTTGGATCTTCAGAATGAGATTATCCTCTAAACTATTATATCAGATGAGAAATTATTGAATATAGTAGAAGGAATAAAGTCAATTCTTAAAAAGAGCAACACATAAAATAAAGTCGTTTCTTGGTTCCACATACTTGTGCGAATCATTGTTTTTGACAATGAATATCATAAAATCAAAATATAGATCCCATCTTTCAGATGAGTACCTTGACAATTGTTTGCGAGCAGAAATTTCATCATATTTTCCCAATTGTGAAGAGCTGTTCAGCACTTCACAATTCAATGTTCAATGCCGAAGTTCAATGCCATAGACCACATTGACAGTATTTTATAAATAATTTTTATACTTCGTATGTTTTGAATGCAATTAAGTAATCATTTATTTTACACAAGAATATTAATACTAATTATATTCATATATTAAATAAATTTTTCAATAAATTTTTTTTGTGCATTATATGTAATGTGTATTATTACCCATGTCTATCAACTATAAATTTATCTTGGAAAAATAAATGGTGACAGCTGATATTCCGGTATTTGCTCTATTTACAAAAAGGTTGGGGACCCCTGTATATTTGATTGAAGTAAAAAGGAATTCAAGAAAAAGAAAGAAAAGAGAAACAAATGAATAATCAATAAAATAAATAAACTAAATAAAATGAGATAAAATAAATAATGGAATGAAAATACGTACAATTTAAAAGACAAGTGTAAGGCTAATCAAAAATATTTAAGGCCTGATCTATCTCACAGCGTAAACAAATAGTAGGACTAACATTTTAAAAAAAATATTAATATTGTTACGGCCTTATTCATTTATTTATTTTATTTTTTTACGTGTGGTGAATAATCTTTCTTTATATGGGGTTTTCCGTAATGTTTGTGCTGGTCTTAGAGAAAATTTTAAATATAGGAAAATTGAGCTTGTGCATTTATTAAATAGCATAAAAAAATAGTATTTCATTTTTCCTCGTGTATTTTTAATATTATTATTATCTCCAAAGTATTGAAGGAAGTATAGAAATCATTTCCATTTGGATGTTTTCATCTCACTTTATTTCTTAGAGCACAGAGACTTGCACAGAGACAAATATTTATTTATTTCCGAAATAGATTATTAATATTCATACTTTCATTCACAAAAATTATTCATAGATTATCCTTGATTTCTGTTTATTTATGAATTAGATTTGCTGTTTTGTTAAATCTATGCATGGAGAAAACAATTCTGTTAAAATTACCTATTCAATTGTATTGTATGGTAATGGAATTTCTGGTTAAAAAGAATACTTCTGTTTAATAAAAACTAAAATATGCGGTATTTAAACGATTCATTGGTTAACTTTTCCGATCATATAGTAATGTTTTTTGTAAATCCCGGCTTTCTGAATTATAGATTTTATTAACACACTTAGTAAGAAATGCAAAGCTGAAAGGAATATTTAATCGAATAAATGGTTTTTGCGTCATGCTCTTAAGTATCATGGATAAATTACTAAGTTTAACCGCATTTAACAAATTTTATCATATGTTATAAAAACATTCTTTATTGTTAATTTTACCAATTTAATTACCAAAGCGCTTCGTTGAAAATTACCGAGCTTTTTGGAGCTACCATAGAGCCAGAGATAAGGTACATTCTACCATATTCTGGTAATTTTGACCATACTGTTTTCCTCTGGGTATAATTCCATATGCTTAAAGCTAATTTAAAAGAAAAGTTTCAAATAAATAATCATGTTATAGGAACAAAAAGCACTGTAAAGGATTCCAGATCAAATTACAGTACAAAGTATCTGAACTTTGGGTGCATTATCGGTAAAACCTCGTTTTTACCTTAAAACATTACACCATAATTTTTACGGCATGATTTATTTAACTGGAGTGATTGAGTGATTTTAGATTAATAAATACTGTAAAAATTACAATCGATAGGATTTTTTTATTCTGTAAATTGTTCCGGCGAAAATGAATTTAGCGGTAAACGTACTGGCACCCTAAATGCCACATTTTTACGGTATTCATTTTTCACAAAATACCGTTTACCGTCTTAGAGTGCGTATAAATAAACTGTTAAATAAATGTCTGAAAACAATTACACTTTAAAAGTTCTACAGGATTAATCAATACTGGTTTTAATTTACAATGTCAAACAACTAATATAACTGTTAAATCACTGAAAATTATTTGAATATAAATTTTGGAGACTCATTTCAAAACAACTTATATGTTTTACAGCGGTTTAGCTTACTTTTTTTTTCTGTGTACGCGTAATTTAATAACTACATATAAAAAAATTAAACTTCGCTTATAACAATATCATTATAACTATAATTTACCATAATTTCATTTATTTTGGAATTACTTCATAATTTCACTTATAACTACTTATCGCAAACTTAATTTCTGAAATAGTTTTCCTTTAAAAGCTACTTAATAATAAGGTATTCCAGTTCTTACTTTTATATCGTCAAAGAGCTTTGTAAACTGCCAAAACTTTTAACATCCAAGCAAATATCTCTGTTTAAAATTTACTACACAATTTCGAATATGCATTTGAAATCTTCAAGAATAGTTTGAATATTAATTCCTAAGACTAATACAGAACAATTTGCCCCAAGGGAACAAATGCGAAATTACCTGTATCAGCCGACGTTGGACCGAATTCGGATTTCTCTAGCGGATTCTAGCTTCCAAAATACTTCATCGGAATTGTTTCCACTGTTAATTCATTGCATTATCAGTAAGGGGGAGCAACCGAATATTAATTAAGTGCGTCTTCTGGTTTCCCTACCCCTCAACTCAACCTTTTCGAAACCGTCACTATTAATGAAAAGGCACGTTAGCATGATAGAAGTAGGCATAAAAGAGACAAGGACTTTTCAAAAGTCAATAGGTTATTAAATTTCCAAATAATTACTGCAAGAACCATCCTTTCCTCCGCTGCTGGAGGTAAATGAAATTTCGATTAGCGGCGGGATTTTGTGTTGCGGGGAGGAGGGGAACGAAAAGCTCATGTTCGAAATATCAAGAAAACTTTAGCCGTGCGTTGTTTTCTTTAGATATTTCGGAAAATTGTCGGGCGTTTTGAGACGACGGATTTGCAGACGAAATACAATAATTGAATTTGTTTCGAAGAGCATTTTTACTTAGATGTTGCTATTATTATGAACAAAATTATCAGAGTATTAATTATGAAAGAAGAAAACATTTTGGTAATTATTTATTATTTGGTAAGCTAATAATTGGAACACTTTGCTGATATTTAAAGAATTTGGGAGAAGAGTGAATTGAATAATGAAGTTTTACAAGCAAAGCGTTTAATTTTCGGTGGAATTCAAAGTAATAACTGTATTAAAATAGGATGAAACGGCTATAGAATAAATTGTGTTTTAAAGGTAAGTTTGAGTAATACTTATTTTATGATTTGAAAAAAAAATTCGTGGATAATTTTAATCTTGGAATCTTTTAGAGGAAAAATATGAAAACAACCATTATTATATATAACTTCATATTTTAATTAAGGTTCATTTATAAAACATTTCGTTTATTTTTTAAAGGGTAATAAATGTAAAATATAATGGGAGATTTAATGGAAATTTTCAAGAAATTTTGAAGTTTTTCCCCGTTAAATAGATGTTTTATGAAAAATACTAATACTAATTACCATTTGCAGAGAAAAAAAAATTCTGTTAAAATTATCGCACTGTAAAATAAGGACATTTTAGGTCAAAACAGTCATAAGTCAGGTTAATAAACTAAAATATATTGCATTTAAACCATTCCTTTTGTAAGTTTTCTATATATATGGTAACAATTTTCAGGAAATTCTGGTTTTAAAAATTATTATTCTTATTAAAACACATTTAGTAAAAAAAAAAAAAAAAGAAACTGATAAGTATATTTAACCACATACACATTCTTTCTGCCATGTTCAAAGGTATCATAAAAAAGTTATCTGATTTTATCGAATTTACCATATTCTTTCACATATTATGCAATTGGCAATTCTACCAAAATCATTACCAAAGTGCTTTCAGTAAGAAATAGCGAGCTTTTTGGTGTTCACATAAACGTAGTGAATCTCACAATATTTGTATAGTTTTGAATATTCAATTTTTTCTCAATGTACTAACAGTACAACTGTTTTTTTTTCTTTTTTTAAAAGTATGCCAAAAAAAAAAATAATAATGAAATCGTGTTGGCTAACATTTACATTTAAAAGAGATAAATATAAACTTAAACTTGAATAGTTTTAAAAAAAGAATAATACAAGTGTCTCATTTTAAAGTAAAATAATCAAAAAATGTAATCGGAATACATTATTTTGAAAGTTGATTATTTTTTAGCTTATAGGGCTAGTTTTATCTATCCTTTTTGCTTCCAATATACTAGCTAAGTAATAGGAAGTCAAACACATGCAATTTTTTTTATCTTCAGGACCCTTACTAGAACTCAGTATCCTATCTTTTGAACGTTGGTCGACACGGCTCTTGAATAAAGATTAATGAATCGTATGGGGAATCATATGGGAGCTTTCAACCCCCCCCCCCTCTAGTGCTGCTTCCTGGCACTTATACATTCAAGTCCCCCTTGACGCACGACAAACACCCCCTACTCTGTGCATGATGGGGATGAAAGCAAAAAATGCGATTTTCGACTTCTTAGTCCCCTTTTTATTTAATTTCTTTTTTTATTATTATTATTTTCCTTTCATTTTTTTAGAAAAGTATAGGATTGGACGGGAACTCTGCTTTTTCTTCAACTTTTCAAAACTTGTAATGGCAGCATCTTCATCTTTGAATCAATTCTGATGAAGTTTTTTCATTTTGTGAAGAGGGGAGAGACAAAAGGAGAATGGGGATAAAAGGGGATTTGTCCATATTATCACTTTTGATTTTATTCTTTTCTTCATATTCTGCCTGTTTAAGTAAAGATTTTCCGTCGTTCTGTAATTTAATTATATGATTTTTTTTTAAAATTTCGATTTTTCAACTCTATGCGATAATGTCAATTTAACTTACGAAAAAGGAAGAAAAGGATTTTTTTCTTTGAATGTAACTTATTATCTGGTGTGGATTTATGAAATGTCTTAAAAAATGTATCTTTAATATCTTTAAAGACCTAAAAAGTATGCTTTGGACGAAGTTTACTTTTTCCCATACTGTATGAAATAAAGTTTGAATTAGCTTAGTGATATTATTCTCCTAACTAAATTTAAACAAATAAAAACTCAAGTGAATTTAAAGCCGAAAATATCTGATCGATCCGAATCTAAAATTTTTATCTTAAAAATGTTAAGTTATGCATTATAATTCTACAATATTGTTCATCAACTTTAGCTTGCTAAAGAGGTAGGCTACTCTAGTAACACAAAAAAAAAATAGCAATTGCTTTATTGCTTAGAAAATTATTCATCTCTAATTTGCTACAGAGGTAGGCCACTAGTAACGGAAAAGAATAGCATATTTTGAGAATTTCTTTTCAGCGGCATTGTAGAATAGATCAAAATTCTAAAAAAAAAAAAAAGTATAATAATAAATCGCTCAAAATATAATAATAAATCGATCAATTAATTGCATTAAAAAATTTATCCATCCACATCATTGCAAAGCAAACTGTGGCTGTTTAATTATGTTGTCCTATCCATGTGATAATACGATGATATATTTTCCTAAACTGTAATAGATTTTACCAATTCATAAACGAATTAAAACCGCCAGTTCAAATTTTATTGTTTGATGTACAGTTTAGCTTACCGTAGGATAACTTTACTTTTTTACTTCAAACAATTTTATGATTATTTTCTATACTTTCTCTAACTTTTCAACAACTATTTTACGATTTTGGATGCCAGGTTCCTGAGTGATAGAGCTTCGCGCTGCCGTGCTACAAGTCCTTGGTTAGATCCTTAGGCCGGGCAATGTTAACTCATCCTGTCATCTATTTTGTAGGTCGATAAAATGAGTACCAAGCACGTTTGGGAACTAAACACTAGGGGTTCCACGTTGGACTGACCATCCAACCGGAACATCTGCTCTTGCATCCCACAGCCCAAAGGTCAAGAAAACTGAGATGGGCACTGTAGGCCTTGGCCCTCTATGGACTGTCGCGCCACTGAGCTTAGTTTTATTTTACGATTTTGATCATCGTGTAACTAAAATTGTGATTCTATCGACTTTATTTTCAAATTGTTACTATATCAGATTACTATATGCCTTTAGATATCATTTATCAGTAAGTTTGGTTGCCTGAGTTCTGACCTTGGCTCACGTTGACCACAGTGGTGGCAGAGTTTTTTTTTCATAGAATTTTTATAAGAGGTAGTTAAAATAATTTCAAACCTTTTTTTTTTACTTAAATATGACTTGAATAAGTAATTTTTTTGATAAGATTTTCATTTGAATATTTATAATGGAACAGTCAAGCTGCCGTGGTTCAGAGGATAGACGCATCAGCCTCCCATTAAAGTGATCATTGTTCGAATACCAGCGTTGACTGATCTAACGAATTCTGACATTGACTCACGTTGACCATCGTGCTGGCAGAGTTTTTTTGTTGTTAAAACTGAAGTGTTTGTTAAAATAAGAATTCGTTTGGTATAGCAATACTTATCTGCTTTAAAAAGGAAAAAGAAAATGTCCTTTTTAAAAAATGGTTTTATATTAGTAAGTTGTTATATTTTATATTAGCACAGTAACTGTAAGCTTTTTTTCTGTAAATTTAAAGATTTTGATTGAAGCGGTAAACATAATACGATTACGTTTTCTACCTAAATTTATTTTGCACTGCAACATTGTAGTAAATTATTTTGCTGTTACGCGTCTAAGAGTTTATCGTTGGATCACGTGATACATTCTTAATTCATTATAGACTTGTAATCAAATGTACCCAGTAGTTGATGAATTCTAATGTTATTGTTTTAGGAGGTATTTATGATCTGACTTACGATGTAAAGAAATCGTGGCTTGGTGTTAACCAAAAAATCTGTCTAATTGATTATTTTTCTTTGGTAGTAAAATTAATTAATCTTTTTCTCTTCTCTTTTCAGAATAAAATAACATGCTAATTCTGCAATTTAACTTCTTCAATGTAATAAAAAATCATTTTATGGTAAATACATACGGTGTTTAACAAATACAAGTAGAGTAACTAGATATTTATAACTACAACGTAACTATGTAGGTAACTGATATAACTACATCTGTTTATAAGGAAAGATTTAAGCTACTTAATAATGGATTACATTTTTCTTCTTCTTTTATTATACTATAGCCTTCTGTGAGCTGTACCTAACTGATAATTCTGTTTCATAGTTTCTTATTCTTAGTAGTTTATTTCCTGAACGCAATTTTCATTATGATTAGATTTTTTATAACATCATCTAACCATTTCTCTTTGAGCTTTTCAGTGGAGCACATTGTATTCATAAATATTGTACGCACTTCGTTTTAAGAAAATTTTACGAATTATTTTACATTTATTAAAAAATAAGAAATTCAATTTGTCCACAAATATAATATTTTAGTATTTTTCTATAAATGAATTAAATTAAATTTTGCATTTTGCTCTTTTTTCAATTTGACATTGATAAATTTTCAAAAGAAATAAAGGGAAATGCTTGATGTGTCAATCTGATAAGACAAAAACAATTTATTTGTTAGTATTGAATGTAAAACAAGGAAACTATAAATTGGGGAACAGCAATCTATGTGTCGTAAGTTAAATAATGGTATTTCCTGACTATATTTTCATCTGGCTAATAATATTAGGGGATAGCAAAAGTTCTTTTCTGATATGAATTGCACCTTAAAATAAGGTAAACTAAAATAAAAGCATAACAGTATACAATTAAATAAAATAAATAGTATGAATAAAATAGAAAAAGCTGTTGTTAAAACTGGAACAAACTATTGCCATTAAATGAAACTGAAATTATGAAAAAAAGCATGGATATTATCTTAAACTATGATATTGTGTTTCTGATATTCAGATATAAACATTTCTTTTGAAATATTTAAAAGCTTAAATTTTTTTCTAAAATTGTTAAAATTTCATTACTTAAAATTTTTATTTTTATTTAACATTTTTAGCACGTTTATTGCATCATTTTTCATCTCTCTCTCTATATATATAATTTTTATTTTAATTGCCTATCATTCTATGATTAAGCTAAGAAATTTATACTCACTTAAATTTTTTTTCTAATTCTGTGAAAAATAAATATCTAGATATGAAGCTCTTAAATCAATGAATTACAAAAATTTTTAATTCCTAGTTTCTATAAAACTCTATTAAGCCTCTATCATTTTCATTAAATGCTATGTATTATTTTTTTTTATTTATCTGTATGAGTCCCAATGTATAAAGCAAATATTTTTCTTACTTACTGAAATTCCCTTTCCACTTCTGTGATAAATAAATATCCAGATATGAAGCTTTTAAATCAATGAATTTCGATATGAAATTCCTGATTTCTATAAGAATCTATTCAACCTCCATCATTTTCATTAAATGCTGTTTATTTTTTCCTATATATATATATATATATATATATATATATATTAAAT
>NC_092208.1:22810393-22879960 GCF_043381705.1 Parasteatoda tepidariorum | reverse complement strand
TGGCAAAACAACGTTTGCCGGGTCAGCTAGTATATATATATATATATATATATAATAGTAAGAAAAAACATAATAATTTCACGTTCCCGTATTGTCTTAATGAAACTAAATTAATAAATTAATTTCAAAACTGAAAAGTTCGAATAAATACCTGTTGAATATTTTTCACCTGTTTCACCTTTATTTTAATACATGTTATGGAAAAAGTTACCCACCTAGAAAGAAAAGAAAAAAATTGTTTTTACACTTCACTAAAACATATATTACATAAAATATAGTGCGAAATATTTTGTTATAAAATAATATAAATTTTTTTTTAATTATTGTATGATATAAAATTAATATGAATTATAATAATTTGAAAAAATTAATATGAATTTCAAAAAAATGCTGATTAAAGGAAAATAAAATACATTCAAATTGGTGCAAACATGATATAAAATTTATTACGCAATATTTAGTTAGAGGATACAGGAGGGACTTTTCTTACAAAATTATGTTTACTCAAAATACGATGTAAAACATTTCTTTATAATTATAAAACAGAAATAGATTAATTTTAATTTAATTAATATGTGTTTTATAAAAAATACGACTGAATATCTGAATATAAAAGCATTAAATAATGCAATATATGTATCGTGTTAGATAAAATTGCATTTACGAAATTTTAATTTTAGATATTAATGTTTAATTTTCATTTTTATCAGATTAAAAATATAATTTATCTAAATAAATGCTGAAGAAAAAAATAAGTTATTTTAAATTTTGCTAAAATACATATGCTATGAAAAAAATATTCAGTATTTGGCTATAAAATAATTATACTAATTACGTGGAATTTTTTTAAAAAAATTAGTTTAGGAAACTTATAATCGCGTATTTGTAATGTACGTTATGAAAATAATTAATTTCATTATACTAAAATAAGCATTCTATTCTGTAACTCATTATTGTTTATAAATTTTTGGTAAAAGCAGAGTATTTTTTAGAAGGATATTATACATAATTTTAAATACATAATGCAATTTATACATAAAAAAATTTTACAATCTGCTCAAATACATGCCTTTGTGTAGGTAAATTCTACAATTAAATCTCTAATTAACAAATGCCTAACATTCATTTTAAAGCTCGTTTAATACAGTAAATTACAGGATATGATGCAAGAAAAATTCTACAGAATTTTTCCCCTAACTATTTTTGTTATAAATACGGTTTATGAAAAATATTTTAACTATGCATACATTATAAAATAAAAATTCTTATTTATTTGCACTCTTTACATATCATTAGAAAGTGGTTTTGCCATCTGCAAAACTGAATTTAAAATCTTAGTCTCTTCCATAAAAAAATACAATTAATGCAAAAATAATATCAAGATAATATGGTAACTTAAAATAAATCATTATAACACGATCCTAAATCAAAGTGAATAGAACATAACTTATGAAAAGTGCTTTTAAACCCAGTAGAAGTAATGTAAATTTAGCATTGTTTAGCACTGTTTAATATGTTTCTGAACAATCATGAGCTATTGATTTTTTTAAAGTTCCCTTGAAGCGATTTCTTGATAAACTAGCACTTGATTTTGAATTTGTATTTTTTTATGAATTAAGTGGATGATTTTTACGCTTTTTATTACTATTTCTGACTTAATAAACTCTTAATAGAACCTTAATTACATTATATTTACAAAAATATATAAAAATTATATTCTCAAAAACAGTTTATAAAAATTATATTCTCAAAAAAAGTTTATAAAAATTATATTCTCTAAATATTATTAATTCATTGTTTCGGAGACATGTGTTGCATTTAATAATATATCGCTTTTTTAATTGTTACAAAGTGAGCAAAAATTATTAAAAATGTTAAACTTAAGTTAAAAAAAGATCATAACATTTAAATAATAATAGTTATTTTTAATTTTTCGGAAAACGCGAATTTAATATCCTCATAAATAGTCAGGTAAGATTCTAATTATTTTTATTTATCAGTTTCTGTCTTCTTTTCGTTTGATTTGGTTTAAAAAAATTAGCATTAAAAAGTAATTTGATACAACCATTTATTGAAGTAATTATGATTAGCCAAATGTTGACCTAATAGCCTAATTTTAAATGAACAGTAAAAGACGCATATGCAAAAAAAAATAAAAATAAAAAAAACGCAATAAAAATAAAATATTAGTATTCTTTATAATTGAATAAAATATTATGTTCTTTTTAAAATTGTCAATAAAACCGTAAGTTCCGTCATAAAGTTACTTTATTTAAGTCATGTTTATTAATTTCAAATGAATGATTTTTTTTCTTTAATTTCATCGTAATGTAAATATTTGCTTGTAACTAATGGAAAAAATATCTTACCATTTTTTATTTATTTCACATTTTGCTTTTCTTTAAAAAAATTTGCTGTTAGACTTAAAAAAACAGAAAAGTAAAAGTATTTGAAGTAAAAGTACTTTTGTATGCATTTTATAGCAAATAGAAAAGATTTAGATTCGTTTAAATTTATTTTACACTATTGCAGTTGATCAGATAGATGTAGGTTCAATAGTTAATCTTTTTATTAGATTTAGTATATATCTATAAAAAATAATAGCAGTAAATGAATAGTTTCGAGATCACATGCATATATGTGTTACATTCAGAGAAAAATATATTCATAGTATTCTTATAATTTAATGGCCTTACATGTACTCTATCAATAGTAATTTAAAAACTTATTAATACCTTAATTATGTTTCACTCTTAGGTTAAAAGGAAACCAGAAAATTACGCCATTTCCGGAATAAGTTTCTGGTTTAAATTAGACGTAAATTAAAATTTTAATTTGCATATCTTATTACAATAGATCAAGACAATCATGGCTCTCACCACATGAAGATGGAAAATAAAGTAATAACCACGTAATATTTCAACAAAAACACTCAAAAATCCAATACTTGTAGCAAAATTATTTTATTAAGTCACTTGTCTGCAAAATTTGTAGACAATTGACGAGGCTATTTTTAAATTAGATATTCTTTAAGTTAATAACATATAAAAATATTGGAAAAATTTTAAACTATCCGAAACATTTATAATTAAGCCGAAAATAAAAAAAAGTTATTTCACATAATGAGTTTTAATTTCTAATATATGCTTTAAAGTTCACCGTGTATAATCATATGATAAATAGGAAAGAGTTAATAACTAATTACCTTCCAAAACTCAGTCTTCTAAAACAATCTATTCATACAAGACGCTTTATTGCATAAGAAACAAAAGGATTTATCGATGGACCTTTATTGATACTTCCTTATCGTTATGATACGATTGGTAACAAGAACTAATCGATAGACATGATTAATGATCGCAATCGATACTCAGCGGTAAAAGAATTCATCGGATAATTCGATATCGATTAATTCCTTTTGCGTACATATTTGAAGCATTCTGATTAATTCGCTCAACGCTAGGATTTTAAGGCTGAATAATAAACTTGAAAGATCGACTAAAATAAATATTCATTAAGCAGGTGAAGTAAAAAGAGCTCAGACATCAAACATAAATCTTTCAATGCTTCCATTTTAAAGATAAATTTTGCAACTTCGGCACTACTTTGTGTTCAACAGAATTGGAAGTGCTAAAAATTTTAACAGCAAAGTATGAAGTGACTGCTTTGTATACTGTTCCAGACGTTCTCAGGCGATTAATGTAACAAAAGAATTGCTGTTAAATTTTGACACTTAGTATACAGTGAGAGATACTTTTGAGAAATGCATGAAATGTGATAAGTATGGTTAAAAAATACTTGTAATATATATATGAAAATGTGAAAACCTCAGATTTAAAAGAAGAAGGAAAAAAAAGCTTATGATGTTTTTTTTAAATTAAAGATTTGAAAAACATATTAATAAGTAATAAAAAATAAAATACTATCACCCACGGCAAGCGTATACCAGACAATACTTCACATATTTATGCCGGATTATTATTATGCTTAACACGTTTATCATTAATAATAAATGGTGATTGCAAAAACAATCATTACTTTCGTATTAAAGAGAACGCATTAAAATTTGAAACAGCTTGTTGCACATAAATATAAATTTCAACTAATAAAAATAAATCATGATGGAATTATTTAAAAGCATAAAATAAAAAATCATACTTCATTCTGTATCTGTTTGTCAGTTGGCATTGTACACAATGCCTGGATAAAGTATTTGCATAATTATAAGATAGTTTCCCGAAATTTTTTCGTGCAAAATGATTTTAACAGAAATATATATTAGGATTAATGAAATGCAGATAAATATTACAATTTTAAATATTCATAAAATGTAAATATCAAGTTATTTATATAAAATTTAATTTTTATGGAAGATAACAAGCATAGATTGTTTTATAAATACCATCTTAAGAATATAAATATTTATTATTGAATAAAAGAACGTTTTTCTACGATTAAAAATAAACATTTACTTCCACTGGATCTTCTATCTTCCCTTTGGAAATAATATTTTTTTCTACGGTATCACTAGGTCTATAATTAATAATGATTCTCTTTTTACAAGTGAAATTAAGACACCGTTGTCTTATAACTCATGCATATTGAGATGAATGGTGCTGTAATCTTATAAAAAGAATCTTTAATCACGAAATTCAAGGGTTTGGCCCTCGACTTTCTCGCTTGTGTATTATAATTTTCTATTAATCTATATTACTTATAATCACCTATAAACTTCAAAGTTATTGCTCAGATTGATTCAATGAAATTTCAAAATTTAAAACATCATAAATGTAAGAAAGTTACATATTTTAAAATTAAAAATGATTGCATAATTTTAAAATATCAGAAATATCACGAAACCTTGATAAAAAATTTTAAAATTATACATGCGCAAAAATTTGAATTAAAATATACAGAATAATATTTCATTTTATTTGAATAAATATATGCACGCAACAATAGATAAAAAAAAATAATATATATAATATCAAAAAATACTAATCTTTTAAATTTCTAGTATTTTAAAATCTTTTTAAACATCCAAATATTATAACTTAATTGAGTGAAATGATTATGTCTAGACATGTGATCATTGAGTATGAAGTGACGTCACGCTTGTGTCACACCTGATTAGCTTCTGAATCGACAAATTCCATGATTTTACCTACGACGACATCACTTGCAAGTATCCAATTTTCAAAATTTGTCGTCTTTCTAAATTTCTTTTTTATCTATAAAATGTCAATGAAGGTAATTTTTGTATTAACATAAATAAAATTGCAAAAGTAATATAAAACTTTGAATGACAGAATTTTTTATCAACTGTATATTGAAGATTAATGATATAATTTTAGAATTCTATGAAACTATCTAAAGACTGCACCACAGATCACCATATGCATTTACTTCTGAAATTATTCGAAAAATTTCCGTTTTTTCCCCTTCTTTTTCAAAACTTATCTATGATTTATACTCAAATATATGCAGTCCATTTTCTAGGAAAAAACATCTCTTTATTTCTTTTATGTAGACCAAAGTATGATATGTTATGCAAATACCTTATCCATGTGAATATTTCCCACAGAATTTCCTATTCAAAAATATTAAAACATATATGGGAGCTTATTCACACTTTGCTTTAGAAATGAGGAAGAAAAAAAAGAAAGAGAAAAAAGAGATTCACGAAATCTACTTTCGTTTATGCTCTCAATTCTCAGCAGAACCCATTGTCCCACATTACGCTTCATTATTTTTCATCAAGACTGACGATTACGACGTTGTCTTCAGCTACGGTTATTACGATTCTAACCAAAACGAATAAGGCATGCAACGGAAAAAAATACATTGGAAGCGTTTATTCTTTTTATATCATACTTTTGCAATGACATAAACCAGAAAGAAATTTCAGCGGGGTAGGTATATAAATGTATGTATGTATTCATTCATATACATTTATATCAACGGCAATAAATCCAGTGGGTTTATTTCACTAAAGTTTGGCAAGAAGCCAGGCCTCATGTTATGCGTCTGTTTTTTGCTACCATCTCCCAGCCATGTTTTCTGTGCTTATTTTGTTTCGTTGTATTTATTTTGTTATTGCTGGTGATTTTTTTCCTCGAGTTTTTTCAGGTTAGACGATTTTATGACCTGTCCAAATATTTTTATGGAATTCGAGTACAGTTGGAGTGAAATAAAATTGGAATAGGATCTAAGTGAATTAAAGACCATTAAAATAATTTTTATATTCAATTCAGAGAGAGCTTTTCAGAAATTAACTTTGTTTGGATTGGTTTTGATTTAGTAGTTGCTTCCAAAGATTTCAATAAAATATAAAATTATGAGGTGTTATATCAGTTGAGTTTTTCAGTATTTTCAGAAGATTTCATTAATTCTTATGAACATTGTTTCAACTAGGCAGTTTTGTTATCTATTTTGAAAATATTTTAAGAGATACATTTTACATACATTTCAAAGAGAGAAACATTAATTTACCGATTTTTTTGTTAAACAATATTAAATAAAGTGATTTTATTTTTCCAAAATTCTGAAAAGGCTTGTTAAAGCAAATATATGTTATTGATGAAGGATTCGTTAACATAAGCTAAAATTTGAAGCAACGAAAAAATAAACGCTTTTGCACACAATTAAAAGCATTATAGTAAAAAAAACTTACATAAATGTTATATAAATGCTTTAAAAAAAGGTTTAAGAAAACGTACATAAATGTTTTAAAATAAGAAAAATAAATGTTCGTTTTCTACAGAATAGGATATTAGTTGGGTGGGTGCTTTCAGAATTACTTCATATAAGAGATGATTGTATATTATTTTTCGTTACTTTGGAATCCTCAAATAATGTAATCGTTATTAAACTAAGCAAATTTCACTAGTCAATCATAAATATGCAGAAAAAATAGCTGATTACTTGAAAAATCAATTAGAAAAAAGCAATTAAATAATCAAAAATCAATTTGATAGAAGTAATTAAATAATCAAAAATAGACCACATAGCCCCATGTACGCACTATTCCTATCTGCTAAAGCGTGGAGAGTTCTTTTTTGTTTTCAAATTTCTTTGCTGAAACTGAAATTTCGCTCCCTTATGTCACCTACTTAGAAGGTCTACTACTGTCTATAAACCTGATTTACTAAACTACATAGATCTCAAAATATCAGACTGCAGTTATTATGGAAAAATATAAAATTCATGAAAATATGTTATTATCAAAATTTGAAAAATAAAAATGTATTAAAAAAATTTTCCAACACCTTTTTTTGATAAAGTTAATTTAAAGGAAATACTTATACTATGGAACTGCATTTTTTAATTATTCGCTTTGAACGAAGAAATTGAAATATTGGTATAACAAATCTGTTACTACTCATATCACGTATAAATGTTTTGCATTGAATGCTAATATTATGCATTAAAATTTCTCAAATTTGAGTTTAATCAAAGTACATTACTGTATTATGTTTAAGTGTAATAAATTGCTCGATAAAGATACGTAATTAATAACCTAACCAAATATATTTAGCATCTAAAACTCGATTTTAAATTAATTCCCTGTAAATTAATTTAGGTAAATGTCTGTTTTCTCTTGCATGGCATAATATTCGATCATCAAAATTTTAGAAGTTTAAGAGTAGATTTATTTTATAATACATTATTTTAAGGAATTGCTTAATTATAATTATAAATCTGAACAAATTAATATGATCATTAATGATGGTAAAAAGATGATTACAATTTGACATTATTACCATAGTTTCATTTGCCATACATGCGTAAATCAAAGATTTGTTCTCGCAAAATTATTGCATTCCAAATTCTATTAGTTATGGGTTTTAAATAAATTATCTACCCCTTATTACTAGCAAAAAATGCCTCTTGCAATTTCTTAAATTTGGAAATATAATACTTGAACACTTTTCAGACTTTAAATATGAAGAGATGGTTTAAGAAATTTTCCAAACGGAATTGAAATTTAAAAAAAAACAATCATGAAATAAGAAAGTTGCAATGAATTTTACGAAGATTTAAAGTAAAGACTAAAGTTTAAAAGTTTATAGTTTTTAAGAAGTAACAAGGATGAATTAAAAGAAAAAGCTGAAAAATATATGTGATTAAATAAATTTCACCGAAAATTAAAAACAATAATTATAAATTCGAGGAATACCTTATTTGGCACTCGAACTTTATGATTTAAATATTTATTATAATATATTGATTATTATATATTTACTATTACGCATTATATATTTACTATTATATATTTGCTATTACGTATTATATATTTACTATTCTAATACGTCAGCGGCAACGTAATTCACTAATTGCAGTGGAGAACAAAACGTTTATTGCATAATGCAATTTCTTGATCTTGTTTAATTTGGGAGCGAGTATTTCAAATCTAAAATTATTTTTGTTCCTAAAAGCTACAGTCATTTTATTACATTGAATTCTCACGAATATTTAGGTCATTTTAGAATATTATTGGGAAATGGCAAGGTCATGCGCGAGTTACACAGTTCTGCAACTTGAGTTTAAGGACGAAACAGTTTTTTTTACTTAAATAAAGAGCACTCGTAGTTTATAATGTGCTTCGAGAGGCCCAAATCTGCGGAAATGAATTAAAACTATGTGATTTAACAGACTTTTAAACCTTTAAAATAGATTTCATTTAACGTACAAAATTAACTTTGAATGTTAAAATACAATTCCATACGCATTATTTTTTGAAATATAGATATAAATTGTTGATAATTTTGAAGATTCCAAAGTTAGAATAAACTCATTTTTCACAAAATTTATTTTATTCCTTTATAAAACATTTTTTTGTATAAAAGTATTAAGAGATTGCGGCGACTGAACTTAACTTAATCGTAACCGTAACAATTACGATCAGTAACTGTCTCTGTCATTCCGCGCGAAGAAAAAGTCTAACCGCCATTGCAGACGCACTGCTCTAACTTTCATGTTTTCCCTTGTGTTCGTTATAATTAAATATTAAAATAAATACTAATTAAAATGTAAACTACGTCTATTCATCTCCTGGACACAACCAACCACCACAAGATTTTATTAATATATATATTTTTAATCATTTTGCAAAATGTATTTTCTTTGCATTAAAAATTTACTTCTCTTTAACTCAATAATTTGAATGGGATGAAGATTTTTTTAAATACTATACGTAATTTTAGAGGATTCGAATAAACAAGAAATTTTAAAGTTAGTAAAAATTATTTTATATAAAGTATTTTTTCTGTTCACGAACCCGCATTTAAATTTTTTTTGTCCATAAATTTTTTTTTGCAATCAGTGAGCAAAATATATTTTTTTCACTTTTTTTCTCTTCCAGTAACCTATAAAGTAAATATTTTGAATAAAACTTACTTTTGAATTTTCTGCTATGCATTTAACCGAAAATTTCCTTTAGCAATATGCCCACAGGCAAAATTATCAGAATATCGAATGCCATTTTATCCGTAATTTTCGATCTGTACATTTATGCTAAGCCATAATGTTGATTAGGCTCATCAATTAATATAAAAAAGGAAACCTGCTGCAACCATATTAATTGTTTTAGTTTCATGGTTGCAAAAATTATCAGATGCGGATAGTTGTCTCATTGTTGAGTTTTCTGTAAGGCCATCGTTTTCTTTAGGCCATCGTTTTCTTTTTCTTCTTTTGGTTCATGCTTTTTTTGTAAAAAATCGATTTAGGAAAAAATTTGGAGTAGTAAATGAAAATAAAAAGTCTGGAATAAGGATTTAAACAAAAGTATCTTCCTTTTCATCAATTTTTATGGTACACTAAATATGTTGATGCTTTAACAAAGTGCATAATTTTTCATTATCAACATTGAAATGCAATGTTTTTACAGTCCCTGTGGAAATAGTACAAAAAATCTACTAAATATTTTATTTTTAATTTTTTTTAAGGAAAATTATTACTCATATTTTTTGAAATTTTTGAAAAACTTTATATATTTCAGAAATATATATGACAATAATGTAGAAACAATATTATTTTTCACCAATCATTTCAGGACTCCATTTATTTTTCTTAGACAGACAACGCGTTATTTGCGGCCCTCATTCAAATAAATCGAGTTGATAATTCTAGGGGATGTTGCACATTATAAGAATCTGCAGAATTCAGCATCATTTATACTTCTTAAAAAAACATGATTTTTTCCATAGACCTCAAAATATAAAAAGGAGAATCTGCTGAATATTGTACTTTTGAGTCTAAGAAAACGTAATTTAACTATTCATACCGTTTAAATTTCTGGAAGCCCTGTAAGTCCTTTAAAAATATATATGGAATTAAAGGTAAAAGGCATTATTTTTTATTTAATAATCATTTCAGTACTCTAATTACATTTTGTTTCTTTGACAGAGAACTTGTTACTTAATATCATCGTTTAAATATATTGCTTTAAAACTCTCAGAGGAAATTGCCCATTGTAAAAATGTACTAAATTTAACATTTTCTATTGAAAAAAATTAATTAATTACCCATAGCGTCTAAAACTTTTGAAACTCTGTAAGTCTATTTTAAAAACTAATTCTCCAAAACCCAGGAGAATTATGACGCTTGACGCTAAATAAAAAATACAAAGCGTAAATGTGATACACAATTAACTGTACTACGGCTTTTTTACAGATAATAAACGATTTTACTCAGACAATCAAGTGGTTTTTGAAGAAAGTAATACACTCACTTTTTTGGAAACTTACCGAAGTGTTTGCAGGGAAAAGAAAATTTTCAATTTAAATTTTCAAAAGCTTTCATAGAAAAAACTGTTTTGTTTAAGAATTTAAATTATGCCTTCAGGAAACAACTAATCACATAAAACCAACTACTTAAAATGTCCTCAAAAGCATTTAATACTTATTTTCTCCATCGGGATTCATTTCAGGAAAAGCCCTGCTCACTCAACCTTATACACTCTGTGGATCTATTTTATTATTTATCCCATTTAATTTCCTTTCAGGATTGACATCTATTTTACCGATTTGTCTCTCGCTTTTAAAGAAATAAGAAAAATGAGAATCTTAAAGTACAAAATACAGAAACAAATAAAAAAGTTGAATTCTTTGAAACTGAGTTTCTTTTCTTTGATCGAAACAAGTTCTCTTTTTCCTTTAAATCTCGATTTTTTTTTCTTTTTTGCAGTGCGTTCTGACGTTCTTCCACAAAATTTCTTCTTTCTTTCTCCTTTTCCTTACAATTGTCCAACTTCTAAAAACCTACCTTCAAAGTCGAAAGATGTGTCCCACTCTTATAAAGAGTGACATTAGGGCAAACTTCAGGTCTTTCACCTTTTTTTTTCCATGTCTTCAACCGCAGATAAACTTTTTTCTTCTTTTCAGTTTTATTTGACCGCCATTTTTGTAGACAATCAATTTGCTATTTTGTATTGAAACAAGCAAACAGGAATCTAGGAAACACGTACATTTTTGGACTAATATCAAAAATCTAGATTTAAAGTTAAAATTTGTGTCCCACTTACACAAGGAGTGCCATTAGAGCAAACTTCACTTCCTTCACCTTCTTTTAACCAAGTCTTCAACCAATGATAGGTTTTTTTCCTCAGTTTTATTTGACTACCACCTTTGCAAGCTATTAATTTGTTATTTTGTGTTAAAATAAGCAATGAAATTTGAGAAACATGTACATTTTTGGATTCTTTTCAAAAATCAAGATTTTAAATTTGTTTAATTTTGAATTACATTCAAAATTTAAACAGCAATAAGAACATAAATTGATATTGAAAATAAATGGTAAATAAGCATTTAGTGCTAAACTTTGAACTCCTGGTAAAAAAAAAAGTAGGTAAATACTGTTGCAACTTGCATTATACTTATGCCAAAGACGCCCAAATAAATCTTGATCATCTTTGTAATTCGAAGATCATATCAGCCAAAATTATTCCATACAGGTCATAACGATTTCCATCGATTACAATCGGTTCCTCAAATCCATAATATAAGTTTTATGTACAGTAAGATTTATATTTGAATCACCGATTTTCTAAAAATATATTTTGAGATTGCTATTATAAATAAAAAATAAGCAATTAAAGAAAAATTTTTTGCTCAAAAAAGAACTTACAAAAGTTTATGTTTTATTAACCAGCGGCTGCAGAATCCGAAATTATTTCTTCCGACGAAGTCTCGATTTCGTAATTAATGTAAAAAAAGTCAGTTTTGTACATTATAACCATCGAAATACTACATTGTTTGTACTCTTAGACTTTTTTTCATGCTTAATAAGAAGAATAAAATGTTTTCATCGTTGACTCATTAGCAATCTTAAATTAGGTTTTGAAGTGTTGTTTCATCGCTTTAATACAAGACATCTTATTCAGAAGGTTAGTAAGTAAGTATTTATTCATCGTTGCTGTTCTATCTTTTTCCTGTAGCTGTTGCCATCCAACATATAATAAAATATTTATAATCATCTCATTAATCGATTCAAGAATCGATTAATAATAATACTACAGAGTTGTCGGCTACTATATTTTCGGGTCCCTGTACATGTCTAAGGTCAGTTGAATATTGAGATATAAAATCTAAATGGCGTAGTTGTCTTGGGGAACATTTATCCGGATTTTGTTTGAATGCATAGATTAGTGGTTTTTGATCAGTATATATTTGAAATTCTCTGCCCTCTAACATGTGTTTGAATTTTTTTATTGCCGAATAAATAGAAAATAACTCGCGGTCATAGGTTGACCATTTTTTTTGAGAATTATTTAATTTCATCGAGTAAAAAGCTAAAGGCTCCCATTTCCCCTCTGAAAGTTGCATTAATGAACCCCCTATTGCAAAATCCGATGCGTCGACCCATAAGCTTAAGTTTGCACCAGGAATAGGGTGTTTTAAGAGGGTTGCCTGCGCGATTGCTTCCTTTGCCTTTAAGAAGGATTTTTCTGCGTTTTCATTCCATTTTAATGGCTCATTTTTGACCTTAGAATGATTTTTCTTTTTATTTCCTTCTAAAAATTGTATTAAAGGATTAAGGATATCAGCGGCTTTTGGGATAAATCTGCGATAGAAATTAAACATGCCTAAAAATCTGCGAAGTTGTGTTAAATTGGAAGGTTGAGGGAATTCTAATATGCATTGTACGCGATCGGGTAGAGGTTCGATTCCTAATTCTGTTAATTTAAAGCCTAAGAAATTTAAAGAATTTTTACTGAATGTACATTTTTCAACATTGATACAAAGACCATATTGTTCTAATCTTGCAAATAAATTCTTAAGGTTTTGTATATGTTCACTATGATTTTTAGACGCGATTAATATGTCGTCGACAAATGCATAAATATTAGGTAAATCTCTAGTGACTTCGTCAATAAATCTTTGGAATGTAGCTGCTGCGTTGCACAGTCCGAACTGCATGCGTGTACTTTCGAATAGTCCAAAAGGTGTACAAAAGGTGTTTTCCTGTAGCTGTTGCCATCCAACATATAATAAAATATTTATAATCATCTCATTAATCGATTCAAGAATCGATTAATAATAATACTACAGTTTTATTTTCGACAAATGAGTTTGCAATCATAGTTTAGCTAAAATTTTTGTTTTTATACTGCTATAATAACTGTTATAAAAGTTTAAAATCGTAATAAGGGAAAAAAATTTCTTTATTAAAGAACTAATCCATTTTATTTTGATTTGAAAAGTGAAATGTAAAATACTATTGCATTTTTCACATACTTTTCATAATTGCTGTTTAAAAATTATAATTGCTGTTTCAATTTTTTCCACACTCTTTAGCATATTACTTTGAATATGAAGGCAATCGGAATAATAACTAATTAAGGGATAATTGACTGGATTGAAATATATTTGCAGACTTCAAAATTTAAAAAAAAAGTAGTTAAAAAAGTTTAAATTCTTAAAATTTAGCTCTTCTACGGAGCCCTAGGGTTCTACGGAGAGCCCTAGGGTTCCATTTAGGAACCGCTGCTATTAACAAAAACCTTCCGGACTATCGAAACGCAAAATTATGATAAACTCAGAATGATTTACACATTTGTACCATTATGTGCTCCGTATTTATACATAACACAAATTATATCTCTTATTAATACTAGATGTTACTTTTGATCTAGAAAAGTATTATTAGTTAATTAAATTTAGATACAATATTTAATTAAATTTCAAATACCGTTTCTATATTTTAATTAATTTGTGATTACATATTCATAAATTAAACATTAAAATATGAATAAAGTAAACATTGCTATGAGTACTGAAACAGCTGAGCAACAAGTTCTCCTTTAAAAATAATAAAAATAAGGCAAATCCAGTGTCAATATTTATCATTTACATTTGATATGCAAATATCCTGAGGTTTTGGGGATTACTCCTAAGTCTGAACTTTATGTAAATATTAAAACATTTTTCTTCATTAATATTCAATTTAATAATATTTATTACAGACATATTATTAATACTTAATATTTATATTTAATATGCAAAAACTCTGAGATTTATAGAATAATACTTACTTCTGAAATACAGATTAATTTTTCTTCATGCAAACTTTCAAGCATGCCAACAAAAACTTCAAAAATTACTGATAGAAATAAACATTAATGTGTGAAAAAAACCTTGTTTGTTAAATTAATGCGTTTTTAAATGCTATTGTTCAGAGTACATGAAACCGAAGCTCTAGTGAAAAAAAAATTGTATGAGCTTTTAACTAAATGGCGTCTGTATTCTCCTGAAAATTCCTTTTTCTAACAGCGTAAAGTTCTTAAACAGATTTTTTTCTTCTTTCGTTTTTGGAAAAAAGTTTTGTGTTGAAAAAAAGTGAAAGTAGAACTTTGGGGAAGAAATACTTTTAAAATATATATATTTTGTAAGTAAAATTGAGACTTTATCAGTAAAGAATATTTATATAAGATCTTATTTCTACGCATTTGACTTTAATGTATAATATTTAAAAATAAAAAATAAATAAAACTTTTTTCCTGCTTTAAAGAATTTTGGTAATCAGATAATTTAAGTAAACGTTATATTTTTCAGAATTCTGTAGAACAAAAAATGTTTTTTTTTTTAAATCATAATATTTTTTTTTATTTTTTAAAAAAAAAATTAAAATTATTTTTATAAGTTACAAATTAATTTCCTAGTTGTAATCCTGAAATGTTAACAAACTAATAAAATTAGAAAAACAAGTAAAAAAAAATTTAATGTCTTAAGTGTTATATATATTTTTTTCGTCATGGGGAAATTGCAATTTCTAATTATGCAAAAAATTTTAGTTTTTTATAAAGTAATTCAAACCTAGTATCCTACAAAAATATAACACAGTTTAACTTAGTGGTTTTAAAATAGGCATAACCAAAATTAGATTATGAAACTTTTCTACTGGCTTCACAATTCAAATTCATGATCACTTCAAGATCTACAAGATTTTTGTGATAGGCGCTATATGGTTTAAAAAAACAATGTATCATAACGATGTGTTAATTGTCTTTTAAGTTTGTTGTCTGCTAAGTAATGTGTTAAGTTTAACATTCATTACATAGAAAATGGTTGTTGCTATGGAAAACTCCGTAAAATATTTTGGTCACTTTGAAAGTGGTTTAAATGACTTTAAATATATCTCAAATAAAGCATTTTCATTCATGATGGCTATTTTTACCTTCTTCATTTCATCCTGAATTTTAATCCTGTGTTCCATTTTATCCTAAAAAGTTTTAGTATCAAGGGATCAATGATATGCTATTATTTTTTTTTTGTATCAAAGAAAAAATCATTATTTTCCTGCAAAGTCATTTCACTTTTGGTATCTGGGAGACTGATGATAGGACATTCCACTTTTTTTAAACAGGAGACAAATAAAATACCATTTAGCTTCATTATAATGAATAATTAATTCAAATTCTAAGGTTGTTAAACAAGATTAAGAATTTCTTCCAATTTTTTCCTGTTGAATCGGCCAGCGAAATGTTGAGAGAGAACAAAAAAGCAACCCTTAATATAACAAAGATAATACAACAAAGAAAAAGATAAAGGTTAGCAAAATGATAATGATATGTGGCCAACCGGGTTCGAATCCCAGTCGATACGAATTCCGCATCCATCCTGCACCGACCACAGTGCTGACGTGAAATATCCTCAGTGGCAGGTGGATCATGGGTTAGAGTCCCCTTGTCGTCAGGCTAACCGTGGGAGGTTCTCATGGTCTTCCTTACGCAACTGAGGGTTAGCTCCATCAAAAAGTCCTCCACGAAGGCAGATTTCTCCCAATACTCGATCCAAGAATTCCGTTGTCTTCCGGATTGGTTTCAAAAATACAAGGCTACGGAGTTGAACATCAGTAGTCCTGAACCCATAAAATTGAGTTGGCTGTTCAACGATGGTAATAGAATAAAATAAAAATTATGAAGGAAAAATGTTCTTGTTGCTGTTGTCAAGACATTAAAATTTCTAGCTCAATACGAGAAATTTTAAAGTCTATGATGACAATTATCCATCAATGGGGAGATTGATCTTCAAAGTTACGGTTTTAAAACATTTTCAACCGTGTGCCAACGGGGCGAAACTGCCCATATTTGTACACCTCGTTCAAAAGTGGTCTCCTTTGGATATTGCATAGAACTACATACATTTCCATTTCCCTGAATGCCTTTTTTGACAATAAACAAGACAAGTTATTAAGTCATACTACTGGGAAGAAAAAAAATCTGTTAAAATTACCGAGCTGCATGCTAATTACATTTCCAGTAAGAAAAAAAAAAAAATTGGTAATAGAAACCAAAATATGTGGCATTTAAACAATTTTGTTATTTTCCGCTTATGTGGTAGAGTTTTAATAGAAATTCTGGTTTTAAAAATGTAATTTTATTACTACACATTTAGTAAAAAATGCAAAACTGAAAAGTAAATTAAACCGAATAAGTGGTTTTCATGCCTTTTCAGCGGCATCATGATAGAACTACCTAATTTTACAACATTTAACAAATTTTATGCTTTATGCATTCTATATTTTTTATTGTTAATTTTTCCAAAATCATTACCAAAGGTCAACGGTAAAAATTACTTTACTGAGCTTTGAGCTCCCGTAGAGCTGAAAACATGTATATTCCTATAGTTTTGACCATGCATTTTTATCGTAAGTAATTCTATAGAAACACACGTCTACTTGCTTGCATGGTTTTGAAAAATATAAGATGTAAACTATATTATCCTAATTACACAAAATATTTTATTAGCATATTAATGATCGAAAATATAAATTATTAATTATTTTTGATGTCTAAATGAAACATACACAAAAAGTAATTAATCAGTATCTTATAACACACATCAAAAACATATGCATCTAACTATTAATTAACATAATTTGTTAATTAAAAACATACTTCAGGTCAAAGTTAAAAATTCGATGCATTTATTCAAACAAAGAGCTGAAATTAATTATCTTATAATAATGACGTAAGATATTCAGTTTTATCTTAAAGTAGAGGGTATTTTTTAAATAATTTTGTTTTAAACATAAATTTTAATATTTGTTAATTCTTTGTATACTTTAGTTTTATCATCTAAAATAAGCAATGTTATAAAGTTAGTTCAGGAAAACTATTACATAAATATTCCGTTCAAAAGAATTAAAAATTCGTGGAAACATAAAATTATATTATATGTGGTTAATGACACTAATTAAAAGTGATAAAAAAACTTTTAGGAATAAAAGGAAGAAATTCCAGACTCATTTTCCTTTTGTCTCTTGAAATAATCATGAATGAAACATAGATAGTGATTAAATTTAATGACTAGCAATTTTATTTTCTTCGTGTTAAAATACGCACGTTTTGGCATAATTGCAATTTTAATTGATTTGTTTTAACTAGTTAAATGTAAATTTTATACAGAAGATTTTAGAACATCAAAGAAGTGATATTCTTAATTTTTAAAACAATAAAATATTTGTTCTAAAATTGTAACTGAAAAATTTTGCTTGCAATTATTTAAACTTGTGATACTCTATCATTGGAATTCATAATACGTTGATACATTCGTTTTGATGCATCATGAGATAAAAAAAAAAGAAAACAATGAGAGTAGTAATCAATTATAAAAAAGTCCGATTATCTAATAATTTAACTAGTGTGCTGTAGTCCAGTAAGAACGGAACTCACTTCATAATTCTATTCATAGTTCCATAAAATAGATTTTTTTCAATAGATGATCTTCCTAATTTTTGCTAGTGAAGTTATTTTATATTGTTTTGTGAAATATTATTACAGCCCAAATGTATTTCATAATCATTCCATAAGAATTCCAATGATACTCTATCATTGGAGTTCATAATATGTTGAGACATTCGTTTCGATGCATCATTAGATAAAAAAAAGAAAACAATGAGAGTAATAATAAATTATAAAAAAAATCGGATTATCTAATAATTTAACTAGTGTGCTGTAGTCCAGTAAGAACGGAACTCACTTCATAATTCTATTCATAGTTCCATAAAATAGATTTTTTTCAATAGATGATCTTCCTAATTTTTGCTAGTGAAGTTATGATTATGAAATATATTTGGGCTGTAATAATATTTCACAAAATAATATAAAATAAGTTTCGTTTTTATTCGGAGTTTCAGAACGGAAATCAGTTAATACGTTTAGTTAAAGAATGTTTTTGGTAAAAGTGTGGATTAACCACAATTTGTTAACCAGTTAATTGCAGTTTAACCATTTTCTTTCCACTATTTTGAAAGTTGCCAATGAAGAATTTGTTGTATTTTTTACAGAATATCCACGAGAGTACGTTAGCATTGAGAATCGAAACAGCTGAATGAAATAATTGAAGATTATTTTAAATTCGGAAATATATTAATAATATTAAGAAAATATTTGCTAATCGAAATAACTAAACGATTAAGAGATAATTTCCTAAATTAGAAAATTAATAAATACTATAAAAATCTCTTTTCAAATCGAAATAAAAGAATAATATTTTAAATTTTAAAAATTATACATTGTGGCAGAATGTACCTTATACAAATTCGCAATTCTGAACCGATCTGCACCAAATTAGGTGTATAGAATGTTTGACGACACGACTGACAAAAACTCGCGTTCTACATACCGGAAAAAGAATTTTCCATTTAATTTACAAATATTTTAAAATATGAGTGATTTGTTAACTTGATGCTAATAACCAAAAAAAAAATTCTTGTGTACATGATTTTATGTCTTAATTATCTTAAGTTTACAATGTTAGGTTTACTCAAGTAAAACTAAAATTAATAATTTCTCAAACTATGGTGGTATGGTGTTGCTGTCAGCGAATTCGTATCTTAAAATGTTTATGAAGCCACTTACTTCTTATATCAATACATACGCTTTTAAAGCAAGTTTCCATATATTAGTGGAATATAAACGAGAACTAATGAAATAAAATTGAATTTATCTATTAAGCCATTAAAAAGTATTGTAAATTCTGAACATCATATTTTGAATTTTACTATACGTATAGTTAATATTTCTCTTAGTGGGTAGAACTAACTAACTCTGATTATGGTTAATCTAATAGTATAAAGCCGAATTGGAATATACGGCAAATAATAAAAAATAAATAAATAAAGGTTGTATATTAGATACCATGAATATGTAGGAAGGTGATGTTAGCGTATTTATCTGTTTCGGGGGGCGTTAAAAGAAGCATTACCACAGAACCTACATTATGCGCCTGGGTATTATGGGTTCTGATAACAACTACGACAATAACATGCGTATTTAATACTGCATGGAACTAAGCATTACAGGTGCCAATAATAGTTTGTTGATTTTTTACTGTAGTCGAATTAAGTACCAATAATAGTTCGTTTGCTAAAAAAATATTATAAAATAGTAGTGTTTTGATGAATTATCTACAAGAACTACAATTAACTAAATTTTTGAGCCTTCATGGCTCGGGAGATGGAGTGTTCGCCTTCCAATGAGGTGAACCGGGCTCGAACCTCAGTAATGACAGGAGGATACAAATTCCGCATCCAGTTTGTACTGACCACAGTGCTGTCGTAAAATATCCTCAGTGCCAGAAGGATCAATGGCTAGAGTCCCCTTGCAGTCAGACTAACCGTGGCAGATTATCACACAATGCTGTAACGCAAATGCAGAATAGTTTCATCAAAAAGTCCACCATGAAATAAAATTTCTCGCAATACTTGATCCAGGAGTTCCCTTGTCTTCAAGGGTTGGGTTCAAAATTACAAGGATATGGAGTAGGCTAAAATATGGCCACAGTAGTGGCATATTTTAGCATACTCCAAGGCGAGGATATGGCCACAGTAGTGGCAGTAAACCTAAAATTGGGTTGGCTGATCAAAAACGGTTATAAAATAATATGAATTCAACTAAATTTGGTAATGGACACAAATAGAATCTACTTTGCTATTTTAATTTCAAAGTTATGAATCTCAGAATACGCAAAATACGGTTTACTAACCCACTATTAAAAAAAGTTTTACTAATGCATATTAAAGTTATTCTTAGCTATCGTTAGACAAAAAGAAAGAAGCATAACATCGTGAAAAGAAATTATAATTCTTTCAAGATGTAAAAATTAACTCCTTAATACAATAATTTCTAGAAAAAGCACCCCATTTCTGTATAGTGTTAAGTCGATTAGCAAGTAATTCAAAGATAAGTAAGATGGGTAGAAAAGTTACGTGACACTTTGTAAGTGAGAAGACATCAACTAAACTTGTAATTATCTCCCCCTCCTCCTCAACCATCGATCTATGTTTCAAATCGTGTTTGAGTGAGTTCAGATCTCCTTTTCTACCACTCAAAGGAAATTCGAAAATGATGTAATTGTTCGATGGGAGTTTCTCCTCCTGATTCTCTGACTAAAAGCATATGTGAACTCCCTCTCACTTTCAATACCATGTTTCCTAAAAGCAGACTAATTCAAAATTCCCCTTTTAACAATGAAGCAATTAGTGACACAAACAGAAGTGTATCGAGCGGTGCTAAAATTTCAGTAGCTGTAAAATTGAAATCAGTTTAAATGGAGATAGAAGAATTATATCCAGATTCGAAACGGGATTAGCAATAAATACTCTATAAATTTCTCGATTTGTGCAATGACATAATGTTTTACGATATAAATATGTAGGGGTGCTTTGCTTAACATTTTTGATTGGATTTGTTTTTATAAGGAGTTGTAAATATTTGACTATTATGATTTACTTTTTAAAGAGCTTTGTTTTTATTTTATTTTTTCACCATGAACGTGTTTCATATTAGATTCAGAGTAACCTATGTCCAAATTTTTTCAACATTGAAATTTTGAATCCAAACTAAAGGACAAGAAAGTTACAAAGAGAAGCTTAGTAGACACTTGACTTCTAGAACGACTTCTTGAGTGTATTCATGGTACACGAACAAGTGTTTATGTTTACTTCTCATGGTTATGCCAAGGGCAACCAACTGCTGGATGTATAAGTAGCTGCCGGGTAACCAATTTATGGTGCATCAACTTTAATTTAACTGCGAATCAAATAAAAAAACCATTTGATATTTTAAAACATAATAATGTGAATGTAATTTAATTAATTTTACAAAAATAGAAAACGTCAATTTATTTCCAACCCATCCAGCACGCTTGAAATTTCGAAAAAATTTAATATGGAAACATATTTGTTGTGTTTTTTTTAAACTTCGCAACTTTAAACTTCCAATCGAGGATTCTACGGTGGAAAAAATGCCAGCAACATTACCGTGTTATATGACAATGATGTTTGCGGTGTTAAAAACTATAACTCTTTTATTAAATAATATAATATACGATATTCAAACCAATAATTTGATAGTGTTTCCTTTCATATGTTAACGAGTCACCGGAAATTATGTTTTTACAAATTAGAGTTCTAATTACCACACATATAGAAAAAAATACAAACCTGAAAAATAAATTTGACCAAATCAATGCTTTTTGACATGCTTTAAGTAACCATGTTAACATTTCTAAATTTTATCACATATAAGGAAACACTATTTCATTCATAATTTTACCAAAGTTACTTAGATTTTGGTGCTCCCATAGAGCCAGAAAAACGATAAGTTTTACCATATTCAAGTAGTTTGGATTGTGTAGTATTCAATGGTTTTAAAGAAAAAGTTAATGAAAAGATAGGCATTCTTGCAAAGGGAATCATGCAATTACATTTTCATTTTGAAAATTAAAAACAGTAATTTAAATTCTATGTAATATACGTGAATTTAAAAATTTAGAACTTGTCACGTAATCACAGCAGGCTATGATGAAATTTTGTACTCACTATGACGTCATTTCAAGTTTGACTATTTCCTGCCAGCCATTCACCACACCCTTGCTTCGAAACTTATCTTAAATACCACTTATTATCAACGAGATCTTTAATGTAAATCCATCACTTACCAACCCAATCTCCTAAAATTGAAATCCAGTGTATGCAAATTGCTAGGTTGAAAAAGTTAAGTTTGTACACTGACGACAAGAGCAATTGGCTCAAACTCTGATGTAAAAGAAATTAGGTTCAAAGTAAAATCACGGCTGGGAGAAGTTTTAATGTGAGCATACAAAATCTGCCGCAGTGTTTGCAAAGAATACTTCAACTCAAATGGCAATCACGTTGAAAAATAGACTAATGCTTACCATTTAAAATAATTCAAACATTAAAAGGTGGAGTATTAAAATCACTATAAAAAATAAATACAAAAATATCAGCAAACTTTCCTGTTTTTGATGAAGCGGTTTCCTATTATATGCATATACATGGTATGTACATAAATTCTGTCACAGTGACAAAATAAATATCTTCACTTCTTCAAGAAAACGAATTTCGTCGAAATTCAAGAAATGTTTCGTCATTCTATTTTTTCCCCAAAAACTTATCTTGCAGTGCAAAAATGTATCTAACTTTTCTAATAACCACTTTAAAATGGTCACCATATATGTGGTCACAAGGACAGATGGAAGAGATATAAATTGGACGATGAAATGATTGAAGAGGAATCCAAAACCCGGATCTTCCAGCTACGAGGCCAATTCTTTGACCATTATACATATTCTGTCTGCTTAAGTGGTCACTGTATTTTCAATTGTCTAGTCTTTATTCTAGTCACACCATTCTAGTCAACAATTTCCCACGTTTAACTACGATGAGGTTCCGAGTTGAGAAGACATTTTCGTCATATATTTGAGAGTTCACGTTTCGTCACAAGTTCTCAAAATTAAAGAAATATTGGTCAAAGATTTTTTGAATCGTCGAAAGTGAGAGTTTTATTATTAATAGCGAGAGAAGTAAAAAAAAATTATACTTTGCGTTTAAGAATTACCCCAGATCTGATTTATCTGGCATTCTATCAAATTAAATGCATGACGTCAGTGACATTTATTTCCTTCTACCCTTGCATATAAAGAATGTGATTTAAACTGGTTTTGTTCCTTTCCTCATCAGAACGAAGTGATATTTCACAGTGATCAACTCTGGCTCAATAAAGTATTCTACGTGATTTGTAAAAATTTATTCTTCTATCATCAGGACCTTCTGTTTCTCAAAATCACAAGTTACCGGTCGAAACACTCGATTGGTTGTTTCTTTGGTTAGACAATCTTCACCGGTTGATGAAATGGAGTGTGTATTTTTTTCCAGTCTTACAATTTTGCTTTCTATGATTTTTATCAAATTGTTTCTGCCTTTGGGAAATCGGAATGGCTCTTATTTTCCCCTCCACTGTTTTTGTTTTCCTTCGTTTATTCTGTGGCTGAAACGTTTTTTCTTTTTTGTTACTCTAGTTTTCCATCTTTCTGTTTATGTTTTTCAAAACTGTTATACGTGACGTTTTGAGAGAGCATTAGATTGACCGGCTGTAATGGATCCACTGGGAAAAACTAGTCACTGTTAAGCTGATAAAAAATGAACGGAGGAAAAAGAAACATTCATTTCATTTCGTTTTAAATGGCTTATTCTGCGTTGTAAAAAAAAAAATGCGGATTAAACAAAGCAATTTCAGAACACATGTTTTGCTTTAGAAATAAAATAGCTTTTATTACTTACAACGAAAAAAACACACTTAAAAACTGGATTTTATACTAAAAACTAGATTATAGCATTAATTCGATTTTTTTTTAATATTTTATAACCGTCGTAAAATAGTCGACCCAATTTTGAGATTTCGACTACTAATGTTCAACTTCATAGCCTTGTAATTTTGGAAAGAAAAAAAAAGAAGACAGGGGAGCTCATGTATCAAGTATTGGAAGAAATTTACATTCCTGGAGGACTTTCTGTTGAACTAAACCGCATTTGTGAAACACGGAGTGGAAAACCACGAAAGCCTCTCATGGTTAGCCTGACGACAAAGGGACTCGAACAAGGTCGGTGCAAGTAGCAAGGAGCCACGTGCGGCATTCATATCGACCAGCCGTTGATGGGAGTCGAATCCGGTTCCCCTCATTGGAAGCCGAGCGCTCTGTCCAATGAGAAATCTAAACTAAACTCAGTGGCGCGACAGCCCATAGAGGGCCAAGGCCTACTGTGCCCATCTCAGTTTTCTTGACCTTGGGCTCTGGGGTGCAGTAGCAGATGTTCCGGTCAAGTAGTCAGCCGAACGCGGAACCACTAGTGTTTAATTCCCAAGCATGCTTGGTACTCATTCATCGACCCACTGAAGGGATGGACGACTGACCACTGAGCCATCACGGCTCATTAATTCCCTTTATAAAAACGTGATTCAAAGAATTTAAAAAAATTAGCAAGAAGAGAGATTCAAAGAATTTTAAAAATTAGCAGTTCTTTTAGAAAAAACAATAAAATTTTTAAGTTTTCGAATAAATACATATCTTAACATTATTGGAATTTATTACATCATTTTTTTATTGATTTAGAAATCATTTATTCATTATATTTTTTTATTTATATACATATCATTCCAGGAAGAACTCTTGTTATACTCAGCAGTTGTTTTAAAAATTCAAATTGATCGGTTATTTTATGGGGCACACACTTAAACTCAAATATAATTAATTGTGTTTTTTTTCTCCTCTGTTGCCGCCATATATTCCTATCATCCAGCATCTTAGAGATTTCCGTCAAAATTTAAGGAACGCTAAATTCTTACTTTATTGTGACTTTAACTTTATTCTGAATGACTCTTTAGGTGCCTTGTCACGCATGTAAGGGTAAAAAGTAAATCCCCTATCGGTATTTTTACATGCATTGAGCATGTTGGCTAATCAAATTTTCGAGCCCTGTTATCTACTGTAAATAAATACATGTTACTAACTTTATCATTTTCTGTAAATTGACGTCAATTAAAAATTTTAACATCTAATTTAGATGAAAGCATTAAAAAAAATACTGATAAAATTTAAAACTGTTTGAAAACTTAATATGTTAAAAACTCAATAGTTTATATTGAAAATTTAAGCTATTGAGTTTTTAGAAATTGTAATTTATCATATTCAGAAAAAAGATAAATTACAATTGCTTCATAACCCATAATTTATTGAATCTTCATATTGCTAATGCAATTTGTTTAATTAAGGGAAATAAAATTATTCAAAACTTTGTGCCTAAACTAATTACAAAATGTAGTTACCATTCGTATAAATTCAGACTTTCTTTATTTATAAAAATTTACCATTTGTATAAATTCAGATTTTCTTTAAGAAGTTTTTCTTCTTAATATATTTTTATAAAAACTGTTTTTAATTAATATAATTAACATATTTGTTTGGACATATTTAATTAATATATTTGTATTTAAGGATTGGTATTTTTAATTTATGAGAAACTTTGTTTTCAATTTATAATATAAAGAGGTACAAGACACTCATTTCCAAACATTTTTTCTTCAATCATTTCTCCCATATAAGCAATTTCAGATCAAATAACACTAAAAAGTACCCGCTTTCAGGTTGCCGGAACGTTTACAAAAAAGAGGACGGTTTAATAAAGAATACAATAAAAGTACGGTTTAATATTTTAAGGCAAAAATGGATTTTACTGTGAAATGGATTCTACTGATGTTTTACATAAAGTCCTCGTACTTTATATCATAATTTGATCCGGAATTTTTACAGTTTGGGTAGTTCACTTTCTTACTGTTACAAATGTTTTAAGTAAATAATTCTTTTCCCGCACTTCAGAAAAAAATAACTAAGTATATAAATCAATAATCCCTTCCTCAAAAGTTTTCAATATCTTAGATATTTGCATACCGATTTTACATACTTATGAATGAGTAAAATACGAATAATAATATTTATTAAAACGAGCAAAAAAAAAATTAAATCTCAAAATATAATTTATTCCAATATGGAGAAAATTATGCGTTGACAATTTTCAAAACGAGTTTTCTCCCTGATTTGGATGAAATCATAATTAACCTAAACAAAAGGTTTGTAGACTACAAATTAGTTTCAAAAGAAGGTTTTAAATTAAGATAAATGCAATAAATAGCAATGATTTAACTTTATTTAGAGGATATAAGTCTAACATTTGACAAAAATTTTCTAAAGATCTTTTTAAAATAAAATGATGCTGAAAAATTTTAAATCTTAATTTGCATTCACAAACTCTGATGCATTTCAGAAGAAATTTAATTATCTTAAACTTACATAACATTCAACATTCAGTGAATAATAATTACAAGTTACATCAAACATTTTATCTATTCATTATCAAATCTTATTAGATCTTTAACCATTCACGCATGTTTTAAAAATACTGGTATTTTTGATTAATTAATCCAGGATTTCTCTTATTTATTCACAATTTTAGTTTTAGAATTAACTGAACTGTATAAATTATTGTAATAAAACATAGTTAAATGGTTTAATCAAAATCATAACTGTTATACATCAAAAAAGTATTCAAGATCTTTCAGTTATTTTAATAAGTCATTTTAGAATATTATTTATCTTGTCACTTTTAAGAATTAATTTAGATTATTATTAATATTTTTAATCTTAATAATTAAAATTTTAATTATTTTACTTTAGTTACACTGCATTACTTTACTTTAAATAAAAGCTTGTTCACTATTTAGAAATATTTCTTTTTTGCAGAAACTATTTATTTGTTTGAATATATATTTATTTTAAATATGCACCATGAGTTAATATAACGTAGTCAAATAGAATATTTTATTAGATTATTCTTTCGTTATTTCTACATTCAAAATGAAGCTGTAATTTAATTAAATTAAATACTGATTTGTTTACAATAAATGTAAACAATTAAGTTTTGAAAAACTTGCTAATGAATTCAAACAAAGCAATACAATAAAAGAAAAAAAGAGTGTAAAAAAAAACTACACACACACAAACGCTTTGGATAAAATTTGAAGCATCTGGATGTTTAATAGGAAAAATAAAGTACAATATAGGCAAATTTTTGAAAATAAATTGCTTCATGAAAACTGATTAAGTATAAAAAATGTCTTTAAAAATGTTTTAATATTAAATAAAATAGTTTATGAAGTCTACGAGGAAAGTATAGAATTTTCGTCAATTGTCATAAAATATCAGTTATTATAATTTTTCTTTTATCTAAATTAGTAAATAAAATTCTATTTCAATTTGGACTTCCTATTCAAATTTGTATTCATATTAAATTCACAACTAGACTTTAAATTTTCATTAAATTGCTCAAACTTAGCTACTTAAGCATATATGAGCATGTGTAAAACATTGTCATGATACAGTTTAAAAGGGTAAATCTGTCAAGGTTTCATTTTTTAAAAATGATTCTAAATAAAAAAAATCCCTCTTTTGTTTGAAAATTTACTAAAATTAAGCTTTATTAGTCGAAATTCAATATTTAGGCATCTACATATAAAAGAACATCGTCATTAAACAGTTTTATCGGTTTGGAATCGAGTTTTTTAGAAATAACGCTAAAGAAAAAAAAGTCTTTGTTTTGTTTTAGAATTAAATAAAAAAGCATACTTTTGCCTAGACTAATTTTTTTTTAATTAAATAATTACGGTATAATGCACCAGAGCGTCGGGTGTAGCATCCATAAAATTAATTTTTATCGTAAAATAATATACCATATTTTTTACCGCAATAATTCTATATTATTGAAAGAGTTTACGACTATTATTACTGTAAAATTACAGCAAATAATAACATTTTCGGGCATATCATATTCCGGAAAAATGAATTTTACTGTAATTTTTTACCGTAATTTGATCTAGAATTTTTTACTGTGTACATACAGTATTAAACAAATTACTATTCTAACAAAACTATATAAATACTTTCAGAATGTTTACGGGTAAATACTTTTTTAAATTTAAAGCATCATCTTCTTGGTTCATTTTAAAATTTAATCACGTGTTTTAATTAGAAACATACGGGTAATGGTTACATAACACTCTTTGATATTTAAAACCAATAATTTAAGAAACTGATTTTCCGCTCAAGTAATCAATTTCTCCAAAAATCAGTAAAGTTTTTTACTTTGAAATCCAATTTCACACTTGATTCTCTAAAGTTTATATTGGATTTCTAGACACGTATTTGAGAAACAAACAAGGATCTGAAAGTTATGTTTTTTCTCAATAAAGTTTTTACTACCTTCCATCTCTCTTTCGATTCAGAAAAGAAAAAAAAATATTTACGTGACAACAAAACTCTGTTAAGCATTCGGGAAACAAATTTACTCTTGTATTAAACATTGGAAACCAGAAAAAAAGACGCTGATTTAATCTTACATTTAACAGAAAGAGTTTGTTTTCATGTTTGTCTTGTCTTTACTTTGTAAATTTGCTGTTAAGTAATACGATACGAAGAAATGCAATTAAAGAAGAATAACGTGCGGGGAATAGAAAATTTAATTTCACCTAATAGAAGGAAGGTATACTAATGGTTTAGTTCTACTAAATCAATCTAGCAATTGTACCTTAACTATTGTTACACACTACTGATTTATTTGTCCTTTTTCCTCAAACTATTTATTTTAAAATTATTCGTGTATATGTCGTAGGTTAATTTAATTATTCAGTTCCTTGCAAGCAGTGAGATAAAATTTTTAATACGATAGTCGAATTGATAAAAATTCCAGTATCACGCTATTTAGGTTTAATGCAGTGTGCCAATAGAAGATAGGATTACATTAACATTGCGTGGACTCAATCGCTAGGCCAACTCTATCATTTTGTCGTCATTGGCCATGGGAGTTCCATTTTGAATGTATAGTATCATTTATGAAGTTTAAAAATCGCCATATTGTCTGTGAATTAATCCTTTTTAAAATTAATTCCCTGTCCAATAAGGTACAAATTTTGTAATTTTCTTATAATATATTTAAAAAAAAAAAGAAACTATGATTATCGATTAGAAAATAATAGTTTTTGTTAAGGTTGTGGGGAAAAAATTTTTGTTTTTTTGAAAGCTGAAATTAGTTTTGATTCTAAAGCAAGAAACTTTTTAGTCAATTTTTTGTCAAAATGAGCAAGTTTATGAGCATTATATATAACAGGAGGTTGCGTAAATATTACTACAGACTTCAAGGGGATTTTGAGCAAATCACCGGATTAAAATTAAAACATTGAAAAATATTTCAAGTTTGGAGATAAAAACCGATTTGAAAACAGACAGAGATACGAAAGTATTTAAATTTTATTAAAAATCTCTTGAAACAAAAAAAATATATTGTTCTCCTGTTTAAAATGTATTATTAACAGAGGAATCCTATTTAAAACTTTTGTTTAATCAACATTATGTAGTCACATTAACATTGATTTTTAAATTCGGTAAAGCCAAATTTATGATCATATTGCATAGAGATTGCTAGTTGCTCGGAATATGCAACTAAAGTTGTGTTGCATTGAATATGAATCTAATCATATAAGCATTTTACGAGTTGTTCAAAAATGCTGTTATAATTGACCAAAATGCTATTGTATAATGGATAATATATAATTTATTGCTTCTGGATAGATGTACACACTGAAAGAAATGGTGTAGTCGGTGTAATAATAGTGTAATTAATCGTCATTATATTTGGTATATCATGCAACAGAGAATTTGACAAACAAATATTATGTAGTTTACACATTACCATCGAACTGAAATATACTGAAATGGCCAACTGAAATTTTTATCACTTATTAACAAGTGATAAAAATTTAGCTAAAACTTCGCATCCGATGACAATTTCCAATAGTTGAGTAATAAATAAATAATTATTTGGCATATAATCTCCAAATAGAATTCGCATCAATTGAAAATTTGAACTCTTTTCGATTAGCTAGATTGCTCAAACTTCAACATTGGAATTCCGTGTCTAATGGTATTTCAAGTAGCATTTTTTTCCTTAATGGAGCAAATATTTCCTAAATACATAGGCAGATAGCACAATGAAAGAAATAATAAAATAGAATATAATTTTTAAAAGTAGCGCTTCACAAAAGTGGGGTGATTAAAATAAATCTGTTTCCATCGCATTATGAATAAAAAAGTAGGGGGCATTACTTTCATAACAAACTGATATCATCAAAATTTATTTTTTGTCTTTTGAAAATCGTATTATTGCATCGTACTATTTAAATTTTTAGTCTGATGAAATCAAATATTTTTTTTCCTTTTTAATACGCTCAAAAAACGTATTTGTTTTTAAATTCTTAAAAATATTTTAATTTATCATTACAATATTCAGTTGATTTAATGAATGATCAAAGCGATGTTTAGTGTATGAGAAAAAGCAAAATTTTATTATTTTTTTTTTTAATTATTAGACCAAAATTAGCTAGACTTTTTATCGTAGTTTCTGACATTTTTCAACGACGATATATCAAATTTAAATTACAATAAAATGAAAAATAACTTTTGCTTCACATAGAAAGTTGAAATAAACACATTTGCAAATGAAATATGTATGCTTTAACATAATGCAATCTTGGGGTACAAGGTAATCTAAACAAATACTGCGAATCCTTGTTTACTTTTATGGTTATAATCAGCCTCGAATACCAGAAGTTTACTTAGAATTCGATTGCGTGATTCCCTACATGCTTAGAACACAAGATGACTTAATTCTTGCGTTTATTACTCCCAATGGAATACAAATTTCTCAATGCTCTAAATTAAAAGTAACTGAATGCGTTGAGCTATCTGTGCTTACTTTTTAATACACAATTTTATAGTATGAGAAAAGAAAATATGAAATTTCATTTAATTGCAGGCTATGCTTATAAATATTTCAGAGGTAAAAGTTGTATCAGGCTAAAATTATTATTATACTAGTTCATTTAATTTCTGTAAAATTATAGCACTCCCGTAAGTGAAGAATGCTATTGCTCTGCAATTTTAAGACAAATGGACTGATAAAAGAAAGGTAGCGGACATCGCGCATCAACCACTTTTACTTTCCAGGGCTGGTACTCATCGATTTGAATGTAGGTGGGCTTGAAACAGTCACTGAAATAAACCCCCAGTAAATCATAATGGCAGCATGTGCCTTAACCATTGCATAATTACAGCTTTAGAGCAGTTATTCTAGTTAATGAGAGCAATTTCATAACTAAAGAAGACGAAACATAATCACGACAATAATCTACAACAATACACGGCGAAAAAAAGGTATGGTCAAAACAACAAGAATATGGCAAAATTTATTACGTATCTGGCTCTATGGGAAAACCTGTAAATTTTATTCTGTAAATTTTAAGAACAGTCGCGATGGCTCAGGGGATAGAGCGTTCGCTTTCCAATGAGGCGAACCGGGTTCGAATCTCAGTCGATACGAATTACACTTCCGGCTTGCACCGACCACAGTGCTGACGTGAAATATCGTGAGTGGTAGACTGATCATGGGTTAGAGTCATCTGTGCCATCAAGCTAACCATGGGAGGTTCTCGTGGTCTTCATCTGAATGTAACGCCAATGCGGGTTAGCTCCATCAAAATGTCCGCCACGAAGGCAAATTTCTTCCAATACTCGATCCAGGAGTTCTTTTGTGTTCTGGATTGGGTTCAAAATTGCAGGGCTACGGAGTTGAACATTAGTAGTCTTAAGCCCATAAAATTGGGTAGGCTGTTCGAGGACGGTTATAAAAAAAATTAAGAAGCTTTGAAAATTTTACTGAAGATCTTTGGTAACAGTTTTGGTAAAATTAATAATAAAGTATAGTTTTGTAATTTGTGATAAAAGTGGTGAATGTGGTAAAATTTGGGAATTTTATCATGACAACTTAGAATGGTTTTAAACAGGGGCGGATCTACTTAAGGGCTTTTTGGGCTGCAGTCCAGGGCCCCGTGGATACAAAGGGCCCCAGTCCCCACTAAAAACAATAGGTGATATTTTGAATTAAAGGAAATATCTAATATTAAAAAAAAAACTATTGTAAGGTTGGCAACCCTGAGATCAATCAACCTATGCATGTGCTGGCCTATCGAACGGAACGGGGAATTCCCTGTCTCTTCTTTTTGTCTTCTGTCAGTGTATTTTTTCGCGTTTATTACGGGGGACTTCTCGCCGCGCCGCTTAACGCCCGACGTAATTTTTTTTTTTTTTTTCCCCGCACTTCTGTTCTCGTCGTCAAAGTGACAAACTTGTTTAGTTTACTAATAAATGATAACTTAAAAGTTATAAAGTCCGGACTTTTCTCTTATTTTACTTATAATTGAAAGTACATAATCAGTATAAGAAAAGATTTCCTGCTCTTAGTTGGCAAGTAAAAAGAATTATAAATCACGTTTTTTCCTGTTTTTAATGTATTTTTTCAATATTAAATGAACATTTTAATCGATTTTTAATTATAATTTGTGAATTACTGCACTCGTTACAAAGTATTAAAATGTGACGTGAAGAACAATATTACATCGATTATCTCGTTCCTTGTTTATTACCAGAAAATTATCAAGTTCATTGTTTATTTTCAGAAAAATATCAGTCTTATTTTACAATATATCTGGTAGAAAATATAAAAGTAGAACTGAGAAACGGAAATTTCAACTAGATCGAGAAAAAGAAAGAAAGAAATGTGCAAAAATTGAAATTTTTCTCAAATTAGAACATAAAAACGAGAAGAAATAGCTACAAATTTATTAACTAGCGAAAAGGAAGGGATCTTATCCGAAGAGAATGTATTTAAAGGGAGCAGAAAATCGCAACACCAGGAAAAAAATACAAGTGATAAAAATGTGCAAAGTCTTGACTACCAGCAACCCTCTGATCCCACTGAAAATTATATTGGTGTTCAGCAAGAGGACGGTAATACCGAGGCGGAAAGAAATTTAGAGAAAATTGAGTTTGAGAAATAAGTTGACGTGGGGTTGTGACCAGAATTGCTAAATAATGATTTTATTAATAACATTCTCTCACATGAAATGACTGACTTTCAAAATAAAGATCCGAAAAATATATATTCAGCGTCAATAAAGAAGTACAAAGAACAAAACAGAACATTTTCAAATAGGTATTTCATTAAGAAAATGAAAAATGGCCAATCACTGGAACGATCTTGGTTATGTTATTCAACAAGGGTTGGTTCTGTTTTTTGTTTGACTTGCAAACCTTTTTCTAAAATCCCTTCTCGATAGACAACCGGATTTTCTGATTGGAAACACGTAGGAACTTGTTTAGAAAATCATGAAAATTCTAATGAACATAAGAAATCATTGTTAGTGCTGTTTACACGATAAGAAAATAAATCTGTTCTAGACAAGCAGCTTCAGAAGCAATAAAGAAAAGAAATAGAATATTATCACAATGTCTTAAAACGGGTTATTGCAGTGGTCAAATTTTTAAGTATAAGGGCTTAGCATTTAGAGCTTCCGAGGAAGTATTTGGTTCTCCACATAATGGCAATTTTATGGGTGCTCTGGAGCTATTGGCAGAGTTCGATCCATTCATTCGTGAACACATTGAACAACGAGAGCTGCGACCAAAACCGGTGATATCGTACTTATTAAAAACAGTATGTGAGGAAATAATTGAGATTATGGGCCGACAGATAATTAAACAAATTATAACTCAAATGAATAACGACGACACAAAGTATTATTCAATTGTGATGGATGCTACTCCAGATCTATCTCACAATGATCAACTTGCTATTGTATTACGATACTGTTTTCGGGGAAAAGTGTATGAAAGATGTGTATCCTTCATTAAAATTAGTAGTCATACTGGCTTACATTTATTTAATATTCTACAAGGCTTTTTAGAAACAAATGGACTACTACTGGATAATTGTAGGGGACAATCTTATGACAACGCTGCTAACATGGCGGGTCACTACAATGGTGTACAAGTGCTACTAAAACAAAAAAATAAATCCGCGGATTATGTGTCATGTGCTGCGCATTCCCTTAACCTAGTTGGTGAAGAATCTGTTAAGGTTGCAACCGAAATTGTGAACTTTTTTGGAGTAGTGCAAAAAATATACGTTTTCTTTTCTACTTCGACCCATAGGTGAAAACTGTTAAATCGTAAAACAAAATTCAAATTTACGTTAAAAAGTTCAAGCCAGATCAGATGGTCTTGTCACTATGATGCTGTCAAAGCTTTGAAAAATAATTATGATGACTTTATGAAAATTTTCGAAAGTTTCAGCGAAAATGAGGATGAGAAAGTTTATTTCCGGAAAGAGGAACGAAATTTATTCAATAAAATGGCGAAACTCGATACTGCAATTTTGATTATTTTTTGGGAAGAAATTTTGGGGAGATTTAATGTAGTTAATAAAAAAATACAGAGCCCTGGTTTAGATATTTGTGAAGGCAACAAGTTAATTGTGTCATTAAAAGACTACGTGAACGTCAAGACGAAAAAGACTTCGTCAGACTAAGGCACCAATCAGATTAGAATCTAAAGAAGTACGAAGAGAAAGCTAAAAAATTAAGTACTAGTATGGGAATAGACTACATTGACATAAACAAGAGACGCATTACTCCAAAATTTTCAAAGTCAACAGATCTCAGTATAAGACGCAGAAAAATTTAAAAGAGACGCGCTAAACGGTGCGTTGGATAAGCTGATTATGGATTTAAATAAAAAGAGCCAAGTCTAAGAGATGTATAGCAAGAAATTCAAATTTTTAATGGATTTGCAAGACAAAAATAAGGAAAACATAGATCTGGAAAGTGTACGTAGTATTGTTGATTATTATCCAGATGACGTAGACGAGCATTTAGTGAATGAGTGCATTCAGTTAAAATCTTATTTACTTCAGTCTAAGCCAGAGTCCTACACCTCTTGCAGTGAAATTTTCATGCTAATTCATGAAAAGAAACTTGTTGATGTTTTCCCAAATTGCTATACTATCTTAAAGATTTTTTTAACTTTGCCAATCACTAGCTGTGAAGCAGAGCGCTCTTTCTCCAGGATGTCATATATAGAAAACAAATATAGGACAACAATGTCAAACCATCGACTAAATCATTCATCAGTTCTTTTCATAACTTGTGATTTAACGAAGGACTTACAATGTGATGAGCAAATAAAGGAATTTGCAGCACAAAAATGCAGAAAGGTTGCTTTATAATTTATATAACATAACTACACGTAATCAGCCAATCTCTTTTGCAATAATGTTGTACAGTTGCTGTTTGCATACACTAATAAAAATAAAATTATTTTATTGTCCTATTTTTTTCTATATACTTATCTACATCTCTATAGAAAACAGTTTTTTGACAAAATGGCTATTAGTTCAGTTAAAGTATTTATTCAGTTAAAGTTACTTTCCAGTTGTTTTTTATGTATATTTAACTGAATGTGTGGTATTACGTACTTTAATTTTGAAAACTAGAACTTCCGTTAAGCTGTTACCATATGAATGGAAAAATTACTAAATCAATGATTTAATGCCGTTCATTTTGGTTTCCTTAACCAGGATTAAGTTTTCAATTATTTTTTATAAGAAGTTATCACAAACAAAGTTATCACAAAACAGTATCGTAATTTTACCAGAATTTGTTTAAGAGTAAAATGAAGAGTTTATATCATGTCAGCTGTTATTATGTCAGCTAACCATTGTTTTCAATTAAATTTTAGATTATTGCATTTTCCGAAATATTTAAAAAAAATCATCAGCAGCAATATCTGCTTATAGCTCTCATTAATAAATGAGTCACTTACACTTTCTTTAATATTTAATTATATTGTATTCGTTTAATAATGCAAAATTAAGTGGGAGCATAGGTGGAATAAGTAATAAAAAATAGTATTTCTAAAGTTATCTGAAATAACATGATTACTTCACGTTCCATGTTACGTGTTACATTTTAAATCAAGGGTAAATGAATAAATGATAAACATTATTTAAAATTTTAAAAAATAAGGTATTGACTGTATAGCAAAATTGATGTACGAATTCTTTTAAGGGAAACATAAAAATTGACAAATGATTAAATAATGCTTCATTTATTTAGGTAATAACTACCATTGAAATAAAAAATTTTTTTTAATTAAGAGCAAATTTAACGAAGAAATGATACTAATTCATTTAGCAGAAACAAGGAAAATCGCAAAAACTATGATTGACGCTAATGATGCTTAATTATATTTGATAACAGATACTAAGAGAAATAGAAAAATGGGCTATGTACTAAAAAGTAATATTAATAGAGAAATAGTGTTAATTCATTTAAAAGAAATATAAAAAATCGTTATACTATCATTCATGCCATTAATGCTTAATTAATCTCGGCAATACATCAAAGTCAGAGCTTCAGTATGTACTGAAAAGCAAAATTTTATGCAAAAATTATACTAATTATTTCAGAGGAAACGGAAAAAAATCGCTATAGCATTATTGAGGCTAATGATGTGTAGTTAATTTTGGCAATATTATTATTTACATGATACTATAATACCAATATTATATATTTGGTATTATGGTAATTTGTCCAGGTATGATGTGCACCGAATATATTAATATAGGGTACAAAGTATCATTTATATTATTTTATTTATTTTATTTTTTAAGATGATACAATACTGTTTAGTTTTAAAATGATATCATGTAGGAAGTTTTTTTAAATCCTTTTCCGACCGTTACAATATGGATAAGTGTAGAAGAAAATCGCTTTATTGAGGATAATTTTAACTATCATAAGTTAACCTCTAGCAACAATTTCATCTGTGGAATTAAGTTTGATACAGTTAATCTTTATTTTTATGAGATAAACGACTAAAAGTAAGCTTTGCTTCAGCTAGTTACGTGTAGCAAAAAAAGCATGAAGGGCAAAAAATAATAACAACATATATAAAACTTAAATTCTTTTAGTTATATTTATAACGTTTTTATGTGTCCTCGAGGCTTAGGTTTCATTATGTAATGTTGTTCAATACAGATTTAGTGATTATTTAGATTCTGCTTTTTCGCCGAAAGAAAAACGAATGTTCAGCTAGTTTATAAAATTTTATCTGAAATGTTCAAACCAACAAAATGAATAAATAAATAGGGAAAAAAATGAAATTTTAAATTCGTTATAAGAAGAAAGAAATTTATTTAACAAATATTTTTAACTGCAGAATTTGAACATAGCAAATGAATTTTGAGTGCTCTAAGCAACTTGATTGGAATATCGGGCAACGACTAAAAATAGATCAAAGGAAGATTAAATTTAACTTCTACTTCCATCTTTCTATATTTTAACTCTCAAGAATAGTATGTTTCAAGCAATGATAACTTTTAAAATCTTAAAAACTTTTCAGAGTTTCAATCACATAATAAATACAATTAGAGGAGATGCATTCACAGTGCTTTAAATTTATAATAATATGTAAATTAGAATAAAATAATAATTACTATAAAAATATTTGAATTAAGAGCAACGTCAGAAAACGACTTAAAATAAATCAAAGTAAGATTGCATTTAATTTCTAGTATTTGTTTTCTATATTTTCTCTTTTATGAATCGAAACTGTAAGATAAATGGTAATTGGCAATGCTCATATCTAGTGTGTGATACGAATGCATGAAAAATGAATTGTTTAAACGTTTGTCTATAACAATACATACCCTTAAAATTGAAAAATAAAAATGTTTAAGTTAGTTACTGTACCGAAAATTTTGGAAAGACCATGTTATTGCAGTAGTTTAACCTTTGAAACTTTTTATTTATGTTTCTCAACAATTAATGTAAATTGTTATGAATTAGAAAGTGATTGATTCCAAAGAAAATCATTGTTTTCTACTGATTAATTTGTATTTTATTTTATAACCGTCAATGAAGAGCCAACCCAAATTTTGGGTTTACGACTACTAATGTTTAACTCCGTAGTCTTGTAGTTTTGAAAGGAATTCTTAAAACAAGAGAAATCCTGTATCAAGTATTCGGAGAAATTTGCCTTCGTGTAGGACGCTTTTGTTGGAACTAACTCGCCTTTGCGTTATATGGCAAAGGGACTCTAACGCATGATCCGTCTACCACTGAGGTTATTTCAGGTAAGCATTGTGGTCAGTGCAATCGGGATGCAAGAGTAAATTCGTATTTACCAGTCATCGCTGGGATTCGAACCTGATTCACCTCACTGGAAGGTGAATGCTCTATATTCATTAAATTGTAAGTAATAATTTAAAAAACGAAATTAATTTACAGCTGAGCCATAAATTATCACCTATAACCACATCGAGGTTCACTTAAGGGTCTACAATTCTTAGACAAATATCATCGATAATAAATTGAACCGTGATTCATGTACAGGTGAACATATCATTGTAATTGCGAATTTTTAGTTTGCTCAATAAAATGATTTTACTTGGCACAATATTAATATTTCTGAATACGTGAATAAAAATATAATTCCCTAACATGCTTTAAAATTTTTTAAGAGTGTATGCTGCATGTCTAGAAGCTGTAATAAAACCATCGAAGAAATTACTTTTCTGCTAATATTAATTTTCTACCAATATTATTTTTCTAATATTATTTAACTTCTATCAAAGTTCACAGTAAAAAAAAAGTATATATATATATGTGTGGTAAAAAAAAAACTATACTTTTGAAAACCAAGTTTTGTAATATTACAAGTCCTAAGCTATCTTTCTTTTTCTTTAAAAAAACAGAATTGTTATTACTATACTACAAGTGTAGTAATAGTACATAATTGTTTTCTCACACTTATCAATTATAATATTTCAATTTAGTAGCTATGTACTCAACAATTATAATTTTCTCCTTAATAATTTTACACTTAATAATAATTTCATTATCAATACAATTTTATTTAAAATAAAACAAATATATTTCAGCATATCTAAAATTATTCGTAAGATTTTGATCACGCGGTACTATTCAATTATTCATTACTCATAAATCTTAATAATTACATATTATTTGATAATGATTTCATACAGTGCTTTCCTCCAAAAATTCCAAATTCATTACAATGTAATTATTTAGAACATTTTGGAGCGTTTATAATAATGAAACGTTATTGCACGAATCCCGATATGGGAAATTTAAAATTCCTACTAGAAATTACTCTAGAATTAAGGTTTCCTTCATCGTTTTCTTATCGTTTTAAAATTTGTATTACTTCAATTTGCTATTTTCATTATTCAGAAATTTTCAGAAAGTGAAAAAAACAAACTTTAATGGTCTAATGAAAGTGTTTAGCAGAGAAATTCCTTAAACTAGAAATGAAAACAAAAAAAAAAGAGTGCAATTGAAATTTTGGTAGAAAGTTTACATATTATTTGATAATGATCTCATGCAGTGTCTTCCTCTACGAAATTCCTAATTCGTTACAATGTAATTCTTTCGAACAATTTGGAGCTTATCTACTTACGAAGCATTATTATACGAATCCAGATGAGACACTGGCAAATTTAAAGTTCCTTCGAGAAATTACTCTCTGTACATTATCATTTTAATCCGAAATGTATGAGCTCGTAGATATTGAAAATCTAAGAGAGAAAGGGAAAAAAGAAACAAAAGGAACAAGACTTTTGCATTAGCATAATCGAATTCGAGAGTTACTACTCTTAGAGGGTCCTTCGGCAATCTCTGATTTATTTTGCTGAAGAATTTATGTTTCATTTCAAGGAAATGTTTTTTCTCAGGCAATATTAATAGTCTAGATGTTTTCTTTAGAATGTTGATTTTGCTCTTTTACGCTCTTAATAAACAATCAATACGATAATTAAAGCCTTTAAAACTTGTTACGGAATTAGGGAAAAAAGTTCCGGTCACATCATTGAACTACTATTAATCATTAGCAGTGTTCAATTAGAAGAGCTAAAAATGAATTTATTTATGCACTTTTGAGAAAATTGATGAGTTCTGAAAAATATAAGACATCTGATTTTCCTTCAGAAGCTTTTTAATTTAACAAGCAATCGATATTTTTCTAACATACTAAACCAAGGGTATAAACTATTTTTATTATAATTTAGTCAATCTCGAAATAAATAAAAAAAAGACTAATAATATACGAAAAATAATAAAAAAATTTTTTACAAATTGAAAAAAAAAATTTAGTAAGTTCATCGCTCAAATATTGAAATCTTGGAAAATCATAAAAATACCCATTGTCCATTGGCAAACCCATTGGCAAAATGGTTGTTTTCTATTTTTTTTTGGAAGGGAAACTTTATTGTGTTTTCATCTTGGACATCTTTAAGTGTTAATCCTGAACTGCTCGGTACAGAATTTCGCAGACATATTTAAATGCAGCTCAGACACATTCTGCGTAAATTCTCTTGATGACTGAATAGACTTTGAACAGCTAATCGAGATCAATATTAACATTTTTGGATTACTACAGTGGTGTTTCATGGAGATTGTAAGCTGCATCATACACCCGTTTCGGATTCACATGTTCATACATGAAATATGATTTGAAAGCTAGAATATTTTTCAATTTTGTATGCATATTTCGTGAAAGATAGTCTACGGTCATGTGAAAGTTATTGGGTACGTTAACAATGGATCCTTTTATCCCTAACTGGTGATCAACACCCAGTTCTCGTATTTGCATGAAAGGGGTTCGGAGAGTCACTATTTTCTCTTCGGTATAGTTCAATTCTTTCAACCACTTTGGTACTTTTGTGAGGGACGGGCTCCATGCTTGCGTTTGCGAACGGAATCCTTTCGTTTTTCCGTTTGTGTGTGAGGTTTATAGTATTCCCGTCTACTCTCTTTGGCTTTGGCTTTTTCAGCTTCGGTAAGTTTAGGCCCTGGCATCATTTTTTCTTGCTTCAACTCTAAATTTTGGGACTGTGTCAATCAGTTTGGACCCTCTTTATTTGTGATATTCTCCTGAATTAGTACTGAAAACGATCCAGTTTGAACTATAGGTTAGAATTTTGGATTCTTAATTAAAACAACAAAAACAAAGATATCGTTCAAATGATGAAATTCTCTTTTACTTACAACTCAAGAAGTATTTATGGGATCTCTCTGGTCCCAGATCTCAAAAATAAACTCACCAACTTAAATGCATAACAAATTTAAAAGTGAAAAAAAATTCTAAAAAAATTATCAAACAACAGCGGTCGTCATAGCAACGCATGCGCACTGGTTACTATTACTCGTGATTATTGTAGTTGAAAAGTGAGGATGCCATGAAATCCAAACCAAGACCAATTTTCCTAATGGATAATAAATGCTAAAAATATTATGTTAATTATTGGACAATGACTAGATTTAAGGCTTAGAATGAATTGCTAAAAATTTTCACCGTACGAATTTTTAATGTTTAAATATATATTTTTTGTCAAATGTAAAAAATCTAATCATCTATTATTAGATCATTATGCATGCACAAATGCGATTAAATGTATGCAATGTGTGATTTAATGCTAGCATTTAAGCATGTGCATAGTTCAAAAATCAGAAGTTTTTGATAGATTCGCTACATACCAACTATCACTTTAAGCAAAAGTTGTTTTTATTCAATTTTGAAGGTCGAGTTACCCCTCCTAACGGAGGTAAGAAGAGTATGCTTCTAATCAAAAAATATCTTTTTTGTTGATAACTACATAACAATTTCTAGAAGGATTGAACTTTACCTTTACATTGAGAAAAAATACGGTCAAAACTATTAGAATATGGTAAAACACACCTCGTTTCTGGTTCAATGGAAACATGAAAAGTACCATTTATTTTACTGAAGAGCTTTGGTAATAATGCTTATAAAATTAATATGTAATAATTCATAAATATGTAGTGAAATTTGGTAAATTTTTGATGTTTATATCATGATAAATTTTGTAATTTTGTCATGATACATTAGAACATCATGAAAAACCATTTATTCGATGTAACTTACTTTTCTGCTTTGAATTTTTAATACTAAAGATCTGGTAATAATATCTATAATTTTAATGACCAGCATTTCTGCTACCCGCTTCCATATGAAGGAAAAACTACCAAATAAATGGTTTAAATACCGCCGATTCCAGTTCTATTAACCAGAGTGATGATTTTTTTTCACCTGAAAAGTTCTGTACATTCAGTTTCATTATTGTACATACAGTACAGTAATTTTATTATTTGAATACTAATCAAATTTGGAAAACTTTGATGGCAACAATGGAAATGGAATTACTTTAAAATAGAATTTGTTTATTAGAGAAGGAATAAAATAAAAAATATATGCGATTTAATTGCATTGATTAAAATTAAATCTTGTTCAGAAAAGAAGTAAAGAGAAAAAAAAGAAATATTTACGAATTATTATGGTAAGATGACAGTAGTAACTAGGAAAAGGTTTAACTTAGTAGTGAGTTTAATAACTTTCCAAGAGTATAAGGTTACACTGTAATAAATTTTGGTTCAAATTAAGGAAAAAATGCTGGTAATTTTTTGCCGTAAAATCCATTTTTACCAGAATAATTTGCCAAATGAGAAATCTGATATACCATTACTTTTATAGTAAGAATAATCTGTAAACTCATCGAATTGCTGCAATTAAATAAATAATATTGTAAAAATTACGACATATTATTATAAGGTAAAAACTGATTTTAAGGTAAAATGGATTTCATGGATGATGCATCCATACTGTATGTACAGTTATGTGGGCTCAGTAGGTTTAAGATATAAAATAGAATAAGTTAGATATTATTTAGTTTCGAAGTAGCATTGATTTTAACGAAAGCAAATGATAATCAAAGCATTGCTAGATATTTTATGTGTGGTATTTTTAAACTTAAATTAACAATTTCTTTGTAAAATAATACATACAAAATGCAATTTTCAATACTTTTTTTCTTAAAGAGATTTTTATTCTTTTTTCGCATCTTTAATTTTTATCACAACACTAAAGAAGTGCGACGAAAATTAATTTTTCAGAACAAATAATAAAATCGATGACAACGATCAAGTTAACCCTTAAAATTTTAAAAAATATATTCAAAACAATTAAATTAAGTCTCGCATGACGTTGGAGTATTTTCTGCAATAAAAACATCGTTTAAAAGCAGAGAAAAGTTTAAAACCCAAATTCAAATAGGCAATAAAATATTTATAACTAACAAACTTAACGACTTTTCCGAAACTATTTCATGAGGAAAAAAAATTAACATTAAAAGAGATATTAAGAAATTCCCTGGAAACGCTCCTTTTTGAAAACACATGAGAAAATAAATTATGTTTTTAATAACTAATTTTTAAGATGTTGATGGACATCGAATAAGAATGTGTTCTAAGAATGCGTTTTACTAAATTACAGTTAATTACAGCAACAATTCTCGCCAAATATGACGAAAGTCATTTAAGGTATTATTGCCTGACGAGATATTTTGATAACTTACGAAATTACTTTTTGTTTCTTTAAACTTTACTAGAAGACTTAAGAAATTAATAAAAAACGACATATAAAGAACTTTTCCCAGCTTAATTATACGGTAAATTTAGACATTCTTTAGATGAATTTGAAAATAGCAAATGTAATTTAAAGTAAGTGAAAACAATTAAAAATGTTGTTAATTAGAACTGTTTAATCTTTTCTGTCGAAGTGATTTAAAAAATGTTATGCTATTTGATTCCTCTTGATGAAATTGCAGAATTATGTCTTTAAAAAGAAATGTTTATCTAAAAAACAGTTTAGAAAATTTAATTTATTTTTCATATCATGCCTTAACTTTTTGTTTATTTATTTTATTTTGTTTAAAGAAAAAACTTCAAAATGTATGCATACATTACATTATAGTGTAACTAACATAAAGTAAAACATTGGGAACACTGCAAAATATTGCCATGTACACCAGTTATAATCTTCTGCAATTTGAAGAGTAAATATATAAGCATTATTTATGATTTTCTTCATGTTTTAATTAGCTTTTAATCGTTTATAAATTAGTAATTTAAAACATTTAATTTCTATCACATATAAAACATAAGTATAGATCAGAAATTCTCTAAAACTTGAATATGTGAGTCAATTCTAATGAAAATATACTTTCTTTACGTTTCAGAAATAGCACATAAACTTTAAAAGGCATGCCTGATTATTTCAAGACATATGGCATAAAGAAGATAGTTACGCTATTTATTTATCAGATAGGTAAGGGCCACAGAACGCATTATTTTACATGCCGCCAGTGTCTGGTATCGTAATACTAATAGGATCAATGATAAATTAAATTCCATCCAAAGGTCCTCGCTAATACTCATAACTATAGCTTATGCAACTACCAGCACAGAGGCCCTCCAGATACTGGCGGGGGTGGAGCCTATTCACCTTAAAGTAATTAATGATATTTGTGTCAAACGACTTAGGTGGCAGTGGCGACTGGAAGACTTCGACTCGGATATTAGGGCTGTTTTACAGGCTGCACGTCCTGACTGTCCTCCATCTAGGCTTCACCCATCCACTTTTCGTTCTGTGCCTTACGGTAAGTCTCTACCAACCAATACGGGACTTGAAATTTTTACTGATGGTTCGAGGAAGGAGGTCGCCAACCCCAATACTAACGATAAGGAATATAGAACAGGCTCTGGCATGATTGTGAAACAAGATGGTGAGACTATTGAGGTGGCCTCCATCAGACTCACCAATAACTCTAGCGTTTATGTTGCAGAGCTCGTGGCAATTAAAAAGGCAATTTCATGGCTTTCTGACATGGATTATCCTTGGGCAACCATCTACTCCGATTCGCTGTCCTCGTTGCAAGCACTAAGCAATCCAAAGCCTATTTCAAAACTTGTGGAAGAGATAAAACTTCTTTGGCATGACAACATTGATTGCAATTGGGTCAAAGNTAAACTTTAAAAGGCATGCCTGATTACATATGGCATAAATACATATGGCATAAAGAAGATAGTTACGCTATTTATTTATCAGATAGGTAAAACGTGAACTAAATAGAAATATATATATACTTTCTAAAATTATTTATGTTTTTTTCTTTACTTATCAAGTATAAAGAGCAAAGCAAAACATAAAAATATATTTCATGTTTATAAAATATATAATTTGCAAAATGAAACAGTTTTCAGTATTTTGTTCACTAAAAATACTTGTCACTATTTTTAAATTTGAAACGTCAAATTCTTACTAGGTAAAGGCACTAACTTAAATTGTATAATGAAACATTTAAACCCGTTTAATATGTCTAGCACTTTCATTTCATTTTATTCAACTCCAATATGCATAAAGCACTCTAATCGCACTACGGAAATATAAGTGTCGTTAATTATTGAGAAACAAAAAAATGCATGGAAAATAAAATGTCCATGTAGGAAACAAAGAAGATGCCAGAAGATACTTTAAAACATTAAAAAAAAAATTACAGATAAAAATTACTATAAAAACCACAAAAAATAGTTATCGCTTTAAGAGCTGTATTCTCTCAAAAATTAAAAGAAAAATCAAAAACTCGAGATTGTATTAAGTAAAACCAGTTTTTTTTCCTAACGCTCAAATGAATATCGTGTGATTCCAAATCGTTGCAACTTGTTTTTACTTTTTGCAACATTTAAATATGACTACTACTAAAAAAAATTCCAATTTCAATTGCTCAGCAATTTTCAATAATTTGGGTAATTTAACACCGTTTTACTACTATAAACTGAAAAATCTTAAAATATAAGATTTTTCTAGCAAATGAGCAATTCGTGGGAACAAACAATATTTTTTTTAAACAAAAATAATTTGATGAAAAAATCGAAAAAAATAAGTCGAAAAGTGAAAAGAAATTTAAAAATATTCATAACCGAAAACTTCACTGAACTATCGTCTTCTCTCCAGACCATCTTGAAACTTTCTTCAACCAACTCTCAGATCCACTGTTGTAAAAAAAGTATTCGAACGTAAATGTTAGTTCAACTTTTTTTCATGTTTTTATCAATCGGCATAAAGCAAACGTTTTACTTCGATGAAGTGCAGTTGCGAATCCACTCAACATACGCTGCGATCAAGATAAACAATGTAAGTAAAGTAATTTTTAGCCATTAATGTGGAAAAGTTTAAGTTACTCAATGCATACATTCATGTTTAAATTCGAGTCACAAAGTAATTAACAAATAATAAGCAGTATTAATAATAAAGTCAAATATATCTTAGGTACTAACTTTTTATCTCCTTTTCACCTGAGTGAGTTTACAGATTATTTTATTTATTGATGAAAAAATACTTTACGTATCTAAATAATATTTAATCTGATTGTTCTAATACCCTAAACGTAAAATAGGGTTTCATTTTTAAATATATTGTTAAAAACAAATTCAGACAATTCAAAACTGTACGCTTTGATTGAGTAAATAAATTATTTACACAAAAATTAAATTACGGTTGTTCTCTAATTTGTTATATTTTAATTGCTACGTTTGTTCTATTTCCAATGTCAAAAAATAAAATAAAATAAGGAATGAAAAATAAAATCAATGCCGAATTATTTACCTGGTAAAGGTAATTGTAATAATCGTTTTAAAAGTTTTTATGTATATCGTTTACCAACTGCTTTCCCCTAAGACAGTTAATAACCAGAATTTTATCTCTACTAGGCCGGCCCTAAATAAATAACTTCATTCATAGAATTGTACAGTACGCAAAATAAAAAATGGACCACCCTTAATAACATTTGCTCCAATGATCGGATCTTCACGTACTAGGACTCAATCTGAATTGTTTGAGAGGGTGACTTCTAATATCTAATCAATTAGCCCAGCCGGTATTTTTTTGGGGTCAACAATCTGAATCTTTCAAAAAATATTTATTTATTAAGAGAAAGTTCGATTTTGTGACTGATTTTTTATCTTAAAATATCATTTGCCTATGATAATTAGCTCGATGAGTTTACTCCCTCGGAACAAAAGGATAAGTCTTAGAACATGAAAATCGGATAAATGTTACAAAAGTTATTTAGGGAGGTTCCCCTTTTTTACTCACTGTAAATATTAAAGCCGAAAGGGCTAATCTGTCTATCTCATGTCTGGCAGAACAGCAGTTCGAGTCCCAGCATTGACACCACATTATTTACAATCCCTTCTGCGCATGAAGAGCTTCTATTGTCTTGTACTCCCCAAATTGTAACACTTAACTACTAGAATATAATACTCTTATTTACTCATAGATGGCAGCACCATAAAGCTCCATAACAAAAAGTTTTGAAACCATGCTAAATGTAAATGGCTAAAAACTGCATAGTTCTGTATTCATGTTTTTTTTAACCATACTAGTGTTGTAAACCGTTTTAAAACCGTAAGGATCAAAACTGTTTACCGTAATCCTTACGGTTAATTGGATATATATATATATATATATATATNATGCATACTAAATATCAATTCTACTTCCGGTGTGTGAATTTTACCTACCCAGGCTTTTGATTTGTAGTGTGCTGAGGAGGAAGGGATTAATATTTAAAATAATATTCTTAATTTCAAGCATAACATTTAAAATACGAAAAAAGGTTTTCCTCACCTTAATTTATCCTTTCCTTTTTAATCACTTGTAAAACTGTTATAAGGAACATTCTTGCTCTCAAAATAAAATTATATTACAAAAGGAGATAAGTATATGAATGCTAAAATCGGCAGTTTCCAAAGAAGGACTCTAAAATTGGAGAGTAATTTTTACAAGTAACTGAATTTTGCTGATTATCCTTATTCATAATGGATTTATTTATTTTTATCAGTTCAAAATAACTTTTTTATTATTATAACAAACTAAAAATAGTTTTTCTTGTTTAATCTTGCACTTATGAAATCCTCTCTGGAATTTTATTTGAAACATTTCTTTCATTAAAACGCATCATTGATTAAAGCAATTATTAAGAATTTGATTTTTGATGTCTTCATACAAGTTGGGGGTATTTTCTTGTTTCTATTTTGTTAGTTATTTGTTGAGAAAAATAAAATGAAATATTTTATTCCCCTAGCACTAAAAATCAAAAACAATTATTTGATTTCGCTTTTAATTGAGTTTTATTCCTTAGGAGTTTCCCGAATATATTTCTGCGTTTTTTAATGATATCAAAATTCAACAAGTTTAATGATCTTTATATTAGTTAAATATTTAATTACAGTCAATAGAACTTTGTATAAGTTGGATACACGATGGTGAGTTATAATAGAATGATATAATGACATATACTACAGTAAAACTTGCATAAATTCTAATATTGACTCACTGCGCTTAAATATAACTATTGAAAAACCTCAAAATTCAGTCGAGTTTATACAATATTTTATACTCTTTATTTTACTTTCTTTCAAGAATTTGCGATAATATTTTTAATATTATTATTTGAAAATGCAAATTTCAATAATCTCAATTAATATCGTTATTTTGAAAGAACACCTTCAATAAAATTAGTTAGCACTCATTTAAAAAAGATAGTACATATTTAATGACATTTTCGGTGATTTTAAACTACAAAAAATATTGCAACTGAGTGAAAAAATTACCAATGCAATTAATGTAAATCTGCGCAGTATAATGTACTTTATAAGGAATTCGATTTTATTTTGATTTAATAGAACTCTGCGTTACTTGATATTTATAAAATTACCATTGCCTTATTTTTTATTTTTTTAAACACGATATAAACGATCATTTAGCTATGAAACACAATCAAATGTAACATAGTTAGAAAATAAAATATAGGAAAATTATCATGTAATTTGTAATCATTTAAATATTGTTGATGCGTTTTATATAAATTTATAATTATAATACAATCAGTTTATGCTTTAATGCTAAGAAAAATAAAAAAAATGTATTTGGATAAATCAAGTCCATCATAAAATAATAATGTTTGTCCAAACTTTAACATTGCAAGATTTCTACATAAATTTAGAGCATCTCAGCAAAGTTATAATTAAGACTTCCAATGAATCATTAAAAAACTTTTAATCCACTTCGACAGCTACGTTAAGAAAAAAAAATACTCATAAGTATTACGAAGCACTTTTATGAGTGGCAGAAATTATGAAAAATGTTCAAGCTCGAGAAAATTAAAAATGTTCTGACAATGCAGCAAAGGCAAAAGCCACAAATTTAATTACATACCTTTTTTTAAATCCCAGCGCAGAGAAAACTGCATCTAATGAACACGCACTCCCTAACGTCAGCTCTTTTATTTTCATGCGAAAAAAAAACGAACTTATTAAGAACATAAAATTGTAAATAAAACATCCACCTCCTACAGCTCAAATTTCAAATAATTTAATTTAGTAACTAGTTAAGCTGTGAAGAGAGGGGGCATATTTCTTCCTTCCGCCTAAGCTCAAACGATTTTCTCAAAGCCAAGCACCTTGATGAAAAGAACAATAAAAAAAGAGAAATATACTTTAGAACGCACGCGAAAGTCCTTTGCTCATTTTGTAAAATTTCCAAGTGAAGCATTTTTAAGTGAGGCAATTTAAAGAGAAATCCAGTGAGAGTGAGTAGGAATAATTAGTAAGAAAATCCTCATTCTGGAAGGACGCAGACGAAAGCGGAAGAACACACAAACACAGTTTTGGTAGCTCAAAAACTATTTGCCATTTCAGGGGGGAATAAATTTCAAGGATTTTGCAAAATCCTCACTACAGGAAAGAATGACTGGTATTTTCAGTATTTATGATCATGTTCACTTGGTTTCGTTTCAGTTTTTTGCTTTTTTGGTGAAAAGCAACGAGGGAGTTAGATTTTGAGGGGTATTTTATAACGCTTCGTGAAGCAGAAGCTATTTAGAATTAATTATAGATTAAATTATAATCACTGTGTTTATTTAGAATATAAGGAAAGAAGAACATCTCTTTTGATTATTGCGGGAGTCAATGTTGTTCTCTTATGCAATAAGAATGTAACATGAAAATAATTTTTTAGTGCATTTGCATTTTCACGCTTCGTACTAAAGATTTCATTAATTTTAAATAAATATTTTTGAAATTAAAACGCTTGAGAGCGTTTCATAATATGACTTTTCATATTAATGAAATTGCGTTAGAATATATGAATAATAAGGAATGAATAAATGAAATGAATCACGGAATAGATTCATGAATTTATTGCCTTACTTATTTATTTTATAATAGCAATTATAATTTCTTAATTCATTGTCTTAATACTGCTTCTCTAAAGTTTTATTAAAATGATTAAATCAAGTGAATTAACCTATCTTAGCCGAGCATTGACTTTTTTTATAAAATAAGTTATTATGTTCATTCGAAGATGCTTAAATCAAATCCCTTAAATCGCAAAAAAGTTTTGTGCATGAAAATTATTATTTCATTTCAGAAAAAAAAATGCTACGTATATGCACTAATTTCCAAATTAATCAACAAATAATTTAGTTCAATCAATTGACAAATCATTTAGTAATTAGAAAGCACTCAATTTCTTAATTGACATTAATTTTAGCTTTTTTTTAGTTTCAGAACTTGTAACTTAAATATATCAATAATAAAAAGAGAAATCAAAAATCATGCATAAAGTAGTTAAACACTACAACTCCAAAGGAAAGTTGCACAGTGTAGGAGAAATTCCAATAAGAATATTGAAACCAATAGAAAATTTTAAAGAAGAAAATAATGAAAAATATAAGAATGACAACCAAAGCTGAGGTTCTCAGAATTACAAAGAGAAAACAATGTTTAAAAAGCCTACTTAAAAATATTCCTTTTTCAAACCAAAGCACACAACTTTTTGAAAAATCTTAACCAAACTAAAATTCACAAACAAACTACACCCCTATTTAATGCACAAAAAGAAGAAAAAAGAAGGAAGAAGAAGGAAGAAAAAAGAAGGAAGAAGAAGGAAGAGAAAGGAAGAAAAAGAAGGCTTTGTGTTTTTATGACTTCCTTCACTGGTACCCCCTGACGACGTCAGCTTTGGTTGTCAGTTTTGCATTTTTCATTATTTTTCATTGCTTTATTCTTTAAAATTTTCTATTGGCTAAATATATATTAAAAGAAACACATGGTTTACATCAAATGTAAGAATTATTCATTTTCAAAAAAGTTGAATTTGTCAATAATGATTTCAAGTACAAAAACTAGCGTGGTTTAAAATTTGTTGCTGAAAAGATTGATGTTTTCAGATTCCTTTGCAATGGCAGGAAAATAAAATTAGACTAAAATATACGTCGCAGTTTAATTAAAAAATATTTATTAAAGTGTGTTTACGCATCTCAGACAAAGAAATAGTTTAGGAAGTAATTTAAACAACACACAAGTTCTTCAGTTTTCTTCTATTTTTTTAAAATTTCTTAGAACCCGCTATCTTCTTTAGAGATGTCTTTAAAATGTACCCAAAAATTGACGAAGATTTGTTATATATTGATTAGAAAAATACAGATTTAGACAAAAGTGCACTATAGTCTTCATTCTTACTAAGCCTCAAAATTAATTGCAAAGTAATTCAACAGATGGCTGTCTTTAAAAGCTAATAAAAATTTTTTTTTACCAGGAACTTTTCTATTCCATCTAAAATATTCTCAATGATGTCAGCCGCTGGCTACTTTTTGTTTTTAGTGCAAATGATGGTAACCTTAAAATCAATGTTTCACAATGTAAATTTAGCAGTGTCACCCGTTGATGAACTTTATAAATTATTTTGAAACTTTGTAAAAATGAGGAATAGTTTCCAAAGCAGAGCACTGAAAATAGCATTTAAATTAGTTTTTTAGAATTTTTATACCAATTTTGAAATTTGACCAATTTTTAATAGTGTATTCATACCTTTTCTGCATTTCTTAAAGTGACTTTCATTATCTAACAGATATTTTGGAAAATGCAGTAGTTTTATACCATAGAATTTCAGAAACAAACTGACGCGTTACATTTTAAGCATTTGATTAAATCTTTTTGTACGCTGCAAATAATACACGTTCTGTATCTATCGCATGCATATGTAGTAAATTTGAATGTATGAATTAAAGTATGCATAACGTTGCGAGTATTTATATGAGTGTCTCTAAGTAAATGAAATTAAGTTTTGATAATTCAATGCTTTAAAACTCCATGTCTTAAAAAATAACACATGCGTTAAAAAATAAACATTAATTAAAATTATTATTTTACAGTATTTTCTTCTTTTTTAATTTCGCAACTACAAATTATCACAATTGTAATTAATATAATCGAATGTAATCTATTATAATATTTAATTATAAGTTATAATGTTTTGTTTATATCACTATAGTTTATTTTGAAAAAGGCAAATACTAGAGTACAAATATTTTTTTTTACGTAAAGCAATAATTTCCGACAATTTCTACAAATATTTGAAACTTTAATTTAAAAATCTAGTCCGGAATGCAATTTCTTAGTTCCTCTAGATAATTATCATTTGAAGCTTCGCGCACATCAAATTTCTGTCATCGGAATTGTAAACTAACCACACCCTTGTATTTGATTTCAACTGCACCCAATGTTCTTAGAGGGCACCTTCGAGCATTTTGAGATCATAAAGGTGTCGCCCATTTAAACGTACATTACTACTGCTTTTTGTATTTGAAAATGAACAGAACTTATCATTATTTAAACGTATCATTTAGAAAAAAAAATAAAACGGAGATATATTTCTATAATTTCTCTTATTTTGAGATAGTTCCAAGGAATAAAGGTCGTTATCATACAATTACAAATAAAACGTCCTCACTTAAAGAAATTCAATCTAATAGAAACACCGTCGATATTGCATTGAGAAGAAAAAGTATTGTCAATACTACCTGAATATGGTAAAATGTTCCGTGTTTCTGGCTCTTTGGGAACGCCAAAAAATGTTCGGAAATTTTTACTGAAGTGTTTTTATAATGCTTTTAGTAAAATCAATAATACAATACAATTATATAATATGTAATAAAATTTGGTAAATGGGGTAAAACTTTTATCATGATGCTTCAGAGCAGGTCATGAAAACTATTTATTCGGCCAAATTTAAGGTTAAATTAAAAGAAGAGTCGATAAAACAATAACTGCCCGCTATCTTCAATACATATAAATTTTAAATTTAAAATCAACAGTCGTAATTGATATACTTATTATTATAATCATTATTATTAAGTTATGCATAAAAATAAATATTATTATTCCTACTAGACTTAAATATTTAATTTGTTTTGCTGTAGATTTGTAGCAGCATATATCTTTAAAATACATTGTAGAAAAACTTTTAAGGGCAGTGTTTTTTTCTTGTTGTATCAAACTATTTCAGAAAAAAACTACTTAACATAAATAGATTTATTTTTGTAAACATGTGCACAAATTAGTCCCTTGATGGACACCGAAGAAATATAAACTCCTTTGTAAGTCAAAATGTTTATCTTTTGATTAAAACATGCGTTTCTTTGACATAATTCAAAGCAATAGAATATTTTGAGCTTTTTATGTGCTTACTAAACTGATTTCGACTGTGAATGTTCTTCCGCGTTAGATGATAAATGTTGACATAATTCAATATAAAATTTTTTATTGTGAAACAAGGATATAAATATATACAAATAGTTCCAAGATTCATAGTACAACTGTGAGTAATATCTCGTAAAACTGTAAAAATTAGATTTAATTAAAATCCTTAAAATTTAAGGTTTATATACCTGCTATTACAATTCAGTGATAAATAATATTTTGAACATATTGCTTGAAAAGTAAACTTGCCATGTAATTGAACTCTTTTATAACCTGAAAATAAAATCTGAACTTCTTTCAAGAACATTGAAAAAAATGAATAAGGGTAAAAAGAATTAATCAAAACGATTTTGCCTCTATACGAAACTCAATAGGTGTATTATTTTCCGAATTCTGTTAACACTTCTAGAATAAGAATGTGGGCAATATTACTCAAAAGTAATTACAGCGCTAATCATTGATGGCCGCAAAAATTAAAGAAAGAAATGGAGAAGAACGACACTTCATTTCCGAATTTGGAATAAATAAATTTCCAAAATAAAATGGTTATATTTTGAATAAAATGTTCAATAAAGACGCGACAGGGAAAAAATCATAGGGGCATTGAGCGAAATGAGAAGGGGGAAAATTTTCCTAACAATAGTCAAATCATTTTTCTTAAAATCTAATTTTTTTTAAGTTCTTTTTGTTTTTGAGATCATTTGTAAGAAAGTATTCTATTCAAAAATCTGACGAAACAATTTCACAATTTAATACACCTGAAATAAGGACAAATTTGATAGTGTCTTATGGATCTTAGATTATTGTGACTGGATCAGAATAATACTTGTATACATTAATTTTTCACTAGTACACTGCAAAAAATTCTGGATCAAATTACGATATTAAGTATCGGCAAGTAGGCTATCGTAGGTATCGGCATGTTGCAATATAAAGTATCAGAAAATTCACTAACTGAAAAAAAATTGTACGTTTATTTTCAGAATAATAATTACCGCGAAATCACAGTTTCACTATATTAAATAAATATTAATTAGATATTTATTTAATTAGAGTTCCCCAATCGATATGATAAATTAATATCAAATCAAATTAAAAAATATTAATTTATACTGTGATAATCACCATAAAGTCACTGAATAACTCTAAACAAATACTACTATAAAATTTGCGGTATATCAGATATTTTGTTTCATATCATGTTCCTGTAAAAATGTATTTTACGGCAAAAAGTACCGGTACCCTAAATACCGGTACTTTTTACTATAATTCGATCAGGAATTTTTTACAGTGCAGTTATAACCTAAAAAAGTACTTAAACCCTTTAAGCCAATAAAATATGTCTGTATATAGAAATCACCTATATCGTACTGCATATTTGTTTATACTAAATGGATAAATCTTCGTTTTACCTACCTGTTTAGCTTTGAAAAAAGCACTGTGATTTAGGATCCAAACATACATATTTAAATTAATTTAGTATTATAGCTTTCTGAACTATCTTGTGTTTGTAAAGTAAATGCTCATAACAAAATACTTCAGCAACGTTTTTTTTTAAATTAAAAAGAAACCATTATTTTAAATTGACACTAGTGACTAATGCTTTAAACTTACGTAACTACTACTAGCTGCACTAGTAAAAAAATATAAATATTATTACTGGGTATAAATAATACTTAAATACAAACGATAAACACATGATGTATGATTATACTGAACTAGCATCATATTAGAAAAATTATTTGCAAATTATATTGTGTTTTTGACCAATTCCTGTCATCCAAATTTATCATAGAATTTATAATATAGCTTATTTCCGCAATATCCAAAATTCATGAATCATGCAAAACTCCAATTTCTATACATCAGGATATTAAACTTTTCAAAAAGTTACGTTTGTGAAACTTCTCTTTACTTCAAAGAGAATACATATTTGTAATATCATAATACCCGTTCAGATGTACTTCTGAAATTCAGTTTGCATAAATGCTTTAATGCAGCTATTTATCGAACTATGCATTTCAGTATTGTAATACTTACTATAGCATTTTATTTATTATTCATTTCTAGATAAATTTCTAGATAAGAAGAATACTAAAGTTTTTGTAACATGTTCTTGTTTTGTTCTTTTATTCTTGTCATAACGTCAACATATAAAATTATGCATGATCTCAAAACAACAATATTAAACATGATTTCAGATAAGGTTTGAAGATATAATGAGTGCATACTAATTTGGAAAAATAGGTTCTTTTTAAATGTCAACAAAAGTGTGAATTAAATAGCCAAAAATACAAGTTTATATAGTTTTATGATATAAATACATTACGGAATGAAAGATTTAAGACTTACAAAATATACATCGAAATCAAAAATTAAAACACATTTCAAGTAGTATTATCTTAATAAAACACAATTCAGATCTTAATTTTTTCAATAACTGTTATTCTATGACAGCGCCGAAAGCTGTTTCGTCGCATATTATTTTTCTTCGAAAACATTTTTTTTCTATTCTTTTACTTTATTCTTTCCTTTTTACACTTTAAAACATTTATTTCCCTATAATCAGGTCATTTTGTGTTTTGATCTAAAGTGTAAACACTAGTATTGTCTTATTGTAACAAAAAACATTCAGGCTAAAGTGTTATCATAGTGGAAAGTTTATAATTAATGTTATCAAGGTATATGAATGAATTAACAGTTCCTTCAATAACAGATAAGGTCAAACAATTATATTCAATGAGCTAATGAGAAGTCTCCCAAATTTTTGATTTCTATGAGCTCCTTTAAATTCTTAGACGTTTCATTTCTTCTTTTTTCGCATAGCTCTGCTCTTTCCAGTAATTTCCACCAGTGTTTGGACCTCATAATTTCCCTCACATATTAAAATTTCAAGATTATTTCTGTCTATTTAATACCTTGGCATTAAAACCAAATTTCCAAAATCAAATATACCTTAATACAAAAAATTTTGATAAGCATAAAAGAATTATGTTTAACAATTCAGTTTTAAAGTAAAATATGTTTAAAGGGAACTAAGGCAGCGACTAGAATGATCGAAAATGCGATACCTTAAAATTTTCATTTGGCTCATTGCAGTAAAATAACATGATATACATAATAGGGTATCATGTGTAACAAAAATAATTACATGATACAGAATATTTTGTAAGTCAAATATTCATAAATATTTTTTCCAGATTTCTGAAAGATGTTCTTGAACAGCAAATTTAAAATTACAAAACAAGAATATAGAATTGTGATATTTATTGTTTATCATATTTTAATAAATTTATGAAAAGCGTTATTTACTTCTAACATTTATGTCGTTATCTTGAAATAAACATTCATTTCTAATCTTATCTTACGAAGGAGTAACATAACAAAAGATGATCTCATATTGCTTTACTAAGATCAGTAATAGGTTCAAAAAGTTATATTTTATTCTTGTGCAATGCAAGGATAAATATATCGAATAAATTTAAATAATACTATTAAATTTGAAAAACAAACTATAAAAATTTGAATATTTTCCTACGACAACAGAATATTCGAATAATTGTTTATCTTGTTTAAAATACCTGAAACTAGATAATTGCCTAAGCATAATTACTTAGAAGTTCACTTCAAAGGCCCTAAGTCTCTACAGAAATAGTTTTCTGTTTATTATATTATACTCATTGTTCATGTAACTCATTTCTTTTTTTAACAGTTTTAATTTTACCGTTCTTCAGTTTTAAAGTTGCATATTAGTTTTCTTTTTAACCTGTGCTTTGCAAATACCACAAACAATTTGTTTAGATATTGTTTATTAGTTGATATTTTTCTATATTAGTTGATATATATATATATATATATANTATATATATATATATGTATTTAAAATTTAAAGCATGAATGCAAAAATAAAAGTAGTGTGTTAATATAGTTTGTTATTTTTATGCACTTAGTTAAAAAATATTTCTTACTGGAGTGGTAAATATAGTTAGAAATTTACGCAAAACAATGAGAAAACTGCAAAAAAAATTAAAGCTTTGCAAAAATTTTTATCAAGAAACTGTCACGTATCCCTAAAAGTGTACAGACAAGTGTGTGTGTCATTATAGTGATTGTTTGATTCGTTTGAAATTTGGTAAATCTCCAAAATCTTTATTTTATACTCATTTAGGAAATCGAGGTGCTTCCCACAAAAGTATCTGATATTGCACCAGCAATAAAACAAAATCTTTTTTACCAGAGTAGAAGCTAAAATACCCTTTTTTTCATCCTAAAACAACCTGAAATCTCAGATTTTACCACTATTAACGTTTCATTCAGGAAGCTCCTTAAAATTTTATTGTGTTCAGGAAACAAAACTTAAACGCCCCAAGAGGAGGTGCTGAATACTGAACAAGGCTCCCATCCTTGAATGAACGATCCCACCTAAACAGAAAGAGTTTTCCTTAATTAAATTCCGCACTAAATGAACCTTGTAACGGTTTCAGCTTCTAGGGTCGTAATTCAAGACGAGCTTTTAATACCTCGGATTCCGACAGCATGAGTTAAAGGGGTGCCCCCAATGGAAGAGAAAAGGAAGGGAGGTGCTGAGTTGAGAGGTAGAGAATCCTTTTTGAGATAGAAAAGCGTTTGAGATTTAATCTTTGGTCATTAGGGGAACTATTGCCGAGCCAATTGGTTGCCGGATGCTGTTGGGACATCATTTCTCTTAAGGAACAATCATTTGACACCTTTCTGGATCGTTCCTAAATACAACAAGTAGACTTTTGTGCGCTCCATGACTAAATGGGCTTTTCAAACGATTGATGAGATGGAAGATAATGCTGCCCATCTAATCTTATGGTCATCTCATAAATTTTTATCTCGTTTCCACTTTCTTATAAAAATTTATTAGGGAATTATAATAAGTCTAATTTTTTTAGTTGTTGTGATGCTATTATGGGTATAACATCTTTCATAGATTTAAAAAAAAATCATAAGTCAAAATTTTTAAATCTTTTTTAATCCTATAAATAATTATTTAATTTTAATATAAAAATTAATAAATTTAAAAAAAAAATATTTAATAGAAATGTTAAATGAATTATTTAATTTTTAATCACATTTTATAAGGAGTAAAATACTTTTACTCAAGATACCTTTAATAATTTCAATATTTTTATTTTTTTTCTTAACTTTCTCCTAGCAGCTAACTTTTTAATTCTATAACTCATTAATTTAGTGTTTTGACAATTCGATATTTTTTAAACTCTATTTTTCTTTAAGCAACTTAAGCAAGCTCTAAGCATAAAAATTTTCAGTAACAGTTTTATATTATATTATTATAGTCTATTTGGTGATTGGGTTGTAAACAGATAATTTAAAATTTAATATAAATTTAGGATTGGCTTTAATTTTGGCTTGCCTAATTTTACTTGCCTAAGTTTGAATCTCTTCCCATGCTCCGAGTCGCAGATGTCAAGTGTTCGTTAGCAACCATTTATTTATGTTTTTGACTGCACCTCAGAGAAGGGCAGCCACTGGGACGTTGACAATTCTCCAAAAAGAATCTTCTCTCATCAAATTCGATCTTCTCTCGAAAGCTAAATCTCTTAGTTAGCACAGTCATAGGCAAGCGGATAAAACTAAAACGCTAAATTAAAGTTACGACGTTTGTTTTTCATATGCAAAATTCAAATGTGAAGGGGATAGGTTGTAGGGTCAAACGTTATCTGATTAAACATTGTTATTAAGTAAATCCGGTGCAAAATGGAAGGGAGGATTTGTGGAATCAATTTTTGTTCAACGAATAAAACACTCTTCGCAATATCTACCTCATCCCACTCAAATAGTTAGAAATAGTTTTTATTTACTATTTATATATTACATGCACTCATCTTCATTTAAAAAAAAGTCATTTTTTGATAAAATGTTTGTTTAATTCCTTCGATATTTAATTTTTCGATTTAAAATAATACTTTGCAAAATCGAAATATTTCATGAGCTTAAGTAGATGATCTAAGCTCATAAATAATCAAACTCCGATGTGTGGCGTGGCAAATACGATTGATCAAAACAAAATTATTGAAAGACGTTTAAAGAAAAAAAAATTATTATATTATTCAAGCGAGATACAAGTTTAGTTTAGTAAAAATTAATTGAAAACAAGAATTGCCTCTGTTGGTGAAATTTTTAAAAATAATTTTTGACTAAACACATTATTTTCCTGCTATTAATAATATTTTAAGCATATTACCTTAAAAGCATACGTACTATGCCATCGTAATCTTTAATCTCTTTACAAAAACCTGCCATAAACAATAAAAAAAATGCACATTTCATTAAATTATCATGCTATTGTTAGTGACGAGTGAAAAATCTAGCTAATTCTGAAAAGCATGCCTTAAGAAAATCATTCGATGCTTGATTATTTTTTTTTGAATTTAAGAGTTTTAGTTCTAATTACAACTGGAATTGATGTATTAAAACCTGTATATCAAATATTAAACAAGAAAATATATACTTAAAGCCTTATACAAAAGAAAATGTTTTTGAAAAATAGTCAATGAAGATATGCGCCTTTAATCAGATATTACATATATATATATATATATATATATATCACTGTGGTTTCACCAATGAAAGCAGTAAGGCTCCTCTGTGTTGGCAGGCAGTCCCCTGATGATGTGCTGTCCTGTTAACACACCTATCTTAAAAGTTTTATATTTTCTGTTGTTTTCTGCTTGAATTATTTTTCTGACTTTATATATCACATGTATCATATGTACTACAACTGAGATCGTTAGGTAAAGAATTAGCACTAAGATACAGAAAACAGGTCCTTGTGTATTTAAGCATATTTATTTTCAAAATATTTTTTCATTACGGAAATAATATAACATTCATAATTCTTCAGTGAAAAAGGGAAAAAATATTTTGACTTGAGAATTTGTTATCAACTTCAACGTTCAAAAATAGATTGATTTGAAATACTCCCACAGATTTTCCATTAAGTTCCAATTACCGAAACTCAGTATAGGAAGTTTCTTCACAAAATTCCTCCCAGAATTAAAAAAATAATAGTATAGAAAGTATTGTTATACCAAAAGGGAAATATCTCTCTGTAAATAGTGATACATTTTGCGGAATTCTGTTTAAATAACTCAACAAGGTTCTAGTACCGTAAATAAAACATTTATTAAATACAATAGTAAATAACTTGCCCACCCAGGCAAGTTGACGATTTTTTAAAAGTATAGTTCTTTTACAAATTGTCCCTTGGAGAAGTATGATATTCCGTTCTTAAATACCAAGAATTAAACTGTTTCTAAAGATATGACTTCTATAACCATTTAAAAAGAACCATATTACATATTGTTTATCCTTAACGTCTACATGTATTTTGAGGATTTCCTTAAAAAATGTCTACTGTAGTTTTTAATCCTGCAATTGATTTGTTAATTATTAGTGCTCCACTTATACCTAAATGATCGGCGAATTAAAAATTCCTAGAACTTGAAGATCGTCTTTGATATGACTGTTCGGTAAGATGTAGAATCTTAAAAAAATTGATTTCACACAAGGCTCAAGTTGATTGATCAAATTATTTTTAAATGCATGTATTTATTATATTTTGCTTACTTTAAAAATCACATAAACTTTTAATTTAAACTCTCCTTCGGAATGAAAGTAATTTTAAATAAACAATGGTAGTTATAAAATATTGAACTTAACTTATTTTAACTACTTTAACCTAACTTTATTACTTTATTTTAAAAACATGCACCATTAATTATTTAGTATATTAACTAAATGAAGTAATCAATTATTTAAAAATACTTCTCCTTCTAATTTATCCTGATATATTACCTCCTTAGAAAAACTCTTCTTCCATAACCTAACCACAAACAGAAATATACCACCATAAAAACCTTGTTTTCTTTAATTTTCAACATAAAAACAAGTGCGTTGTCGTGCAACTGCATTAAAAAGTTTAACACAGTTGTCACCCTGCCAAAGTTCAAAGAGAAATTTTGAGTCATAAATAAAATAAATATTCCTGATGTTGCCCTTATTAGCTCAACACACTAGTCCCTTTTACTCCAACGTGTTTTTTATCGTTTCTTTTTTAATTTTAATGCATAAATTAACATGTATAAAACCATATGAAGCTAGCTTTAAATTTATAATAAGTAGCAAATATGTCTTATTTCTTAACAGCTTACATGATTCATATTTTGACCTTTTTAAAGTATGCGATAACGTTAATTGAAGCTACTTTTAATCAGTCTCTGAAGAATAACTCCAAATTTTCTGGCGACTGAGTTTAATGTGTATATTATCTTTTATTCTTACACCATTATTAAACAGTTAGTAAAATAGCCGTTACTTCCATCAGATTAATCCTGTTGCTTCCAACAGACAAGAGGCTTTAAGAGAGCTGTTGGAACGCTTTAGGAGAAAATGATAGTAGCTGTTTCCTTTACATTGATTGATATTCAACCAGCGGCCATTCAGATTTCTATTGTGTGTTCCCCTCCGAATCAAGATAGTATGGAACCATTGTTGAAGTGCTAAGCTGAAAATTTTATCAGTAGTAAGATGTGCCATTGTTCGATAAGCGGCGAAGCAATAAGAAGCAAAAATGATAAAAAAAAGATAAAACATTTAAAAGATTTCTTTTTCAAGCAGTCTAAAGAGGAGAAAATATTTTTATCTGAGCATTCTTTTCGTAGCAATCTTCTGTTTTCATCGAAAGCTCATCTTTCCTGTCTTTCGAACGTCATGAGCCGACACTTTCGGTTTNATATATATATATATACATACTTTGAGAAAGCAAAATTTAATAATTAAAACTTATTTATAATTGGGCACTTGCAACTCGATAAGAAGTGAAATGGATATGCCAAACCATGTGATTCAAATCAGATTTATTTGGATACCTGTAAGTGAGTCCAAGTGTGTGCATCCGACCTGATTAGCTTCTGAATCGACAAATGTCATTATTTTTCCACTTTTTCAACTGGTTCATCAAGAAATCCCAGCTTCTCAGAGACTGGTAATTCCCCCCACCCACCATCGGTACAAGGCCTGGAGCGTCTGCACCACCATCTCCCGCCTAGCTACCGGCCATCTTAAAGGATTTATATTTTGCGAAGGAACTAAAATCCACTCCATCTGCCCTAAATGCCATCTACACCGGGCTTCCGCCGATCACATCCTGAACTGTCTTGTTCTTCTCTGGGAAGACATTTACTCTGCTCCTCTTTTGGTATTTAATTTTCTTCAGGTCAATGGGCTTATAGATCTGGTCTGACTTCGTCAGGCCAGAAGAGGATAAGCAACAACAACATTTTTTTTTAACGAAGGTGTTTTTAAATTTGATATTGATACTCGGATTTTCAAAGATAAAATTGTGCGGCAGAGGACTGATCGTAAAGACACGTTTTCCAGTTCAACACCGAAGTCAAGCATCACTGGTTGTGACTTGCAAGAGAGTAGATGACCATTTTGATTATCCTGCGCAGGGACCGAAGGTGCCCGGTTGTGGTACTCTTGAAACTGTTTTACCATACCGTTGCTTTGTACAAATAGAGTTTTGTTGTATATAATGAGCTGTGTTTTATTCGTGGTACTCAGACATCATACTGTGGGAAGAAAGTAACAGAGTCGAATAAGATGAATTAAAATTTTAAAAAAAAATTAATGATCAATGAATAAAAAGCAAGTGATAAGCTGATATAGTTAACTGTGCTGCACAGAAAAAAAATGAAAACACTAAAAACAAACTCTAAATTATCAGAGTTAATCGTTAACACTTTTTTAAATACGCACCATTTAGCAGACCTTTCAGTGTGTTTCAAACTATGAAAAACTGTTTTTCTTTCTAATACTATTAATTTGCTAATACTTTACTTTTTTAAATAAAGTTGTAAACATCGTATATAAGTATTATTACATTCCAATGAAATTCTAATTAAATGCAAAAGTACATATGCGCATTTCATTGATTCTGGATACATCTAATACTTCACTATTTTATTTTTTCAAATATTTTTTGATTCTTATTTTGTTATTTTTGGTATCATGTCGGTAGCGAGATTGTAAGATGAAGGTATCTGGAATAATGAATAATCAATAAATCAATGAATAAGCAAAAAATATTTTTTTAAACGAAAAGAATCTTAAAATTGTAAAAACCTTAGAGCAAGTTGGAATTTTGAACAAAGAAATTGTTTCCGTTTTAATTACCAAGCATTTCAACTTTGATGTTACATTTCAGTAGGATGTTGATCAGCTTATATGGTATTTTTTACTATAAGTTTAACAGTTAACAATTTCTGAACTAATAGTCGAATTTCAGTTTTTTTAATTCCTTTATGTTTCTTTAACATTTTTGTGCAACGAAACGAAGTTTAATGCAAAAATAAACATTTAAAACAGCAGCGACTGTGCGTGTGATATTTTATTAGAAAGCGATATGTTATTAATAGCGTTAGTAGATAAATGCGTTTTCTGCACATTTTCTAAAACAAAATTTAAACTACATATTTGTGTTTATTTATATTTATATAAGTTTTATTTCATTAGTAAAAACTTCAAATGGTTTATCATTATTATGATCGAAAAAAAGTTCTTTCAAAGCTTACCTTAAAAAAAAAGTTACATTTTTTTCAACTTATTTCTTGGATGAGCAAACTTATCAAAAATTGTTGATAGTCTAACATATGTGGTAATTCTAATCAATTTTTATGAAATAAAACAACGGTATTCTCAAGTGGCATTGGGGAGGAAAGAAGAAATCGAAAAACTACTCATGGAAGAAACTCAGAAAATTTGATGAAAAAGAAAATGAAATATTGACATCTTGTGCTTTGAAGAAAGCTATAAATTTTGAAGACCATTGCATGTTTTTCCCCTTTTTTTGTGTGTTTATCTTAGCCACTTTTCGGGCAGTATAACATCATTCTGGCAGGCTTTTTACAACCATGCAGGGGGAATTCATTCTGAAACCTAATAAAATATGGAATTTATAGGCATAGTAAGGGAGAAGTTGAGATAATATTTTATTTCGATCATTTATTTTTATGATTTTCATGTTAAGACGTGTCAACGCGAAAACATGTGAATACAGAATGAACATTTTTGCATTTCGATTTTTTTTATTTATTTATTTGGCACACTACCCAAAATTCTTGTAGTTTTTTTTAATTCATAAATGTTTTTTGTAAAGATAAATTGAAAAAGCTTTTCTGATTGATTTAGAATAGAAGACAAGACAATAACTTTATTGGAGATAGCTAATACCCCAAGATGTTGTAACTTTAAAATGAACTAACTATTGATAGTTAATTTGTATTTGAAAGGAAGTATAAAAATAAGAAATAGTATTTAGTTTAAATTAACGTATCTAAAACCGCGTATTACGAATGGTGAAATATTTATTTTAAGCCAATTAAATAATCCGATTATTTGCAGACACAAAACTATCATTTTGTAATGAGCCGGACGAGTTGGAAAAAATACCCAGAAATATATTTTAGTCTTATTGCAGTAAAGTCACATAACTCTAGGCTTATTAGAAAATTAATAATTGAAAGAAGAAAAGGCATCTCAATCATATGCCTATAGTCAAAAAATAATAAAAATTTATTACAAATGCCTGATTAAGATATTTTTTAACAGCTTCTTATTAACTTAATGGCAAATCGGCTGATTGTAATAAACCAGTAAAAGGCAGTTTAAAAAATTACTGACGAGCATTCAAATAAGCCTGTTGAATTACACAGACAGATTTTTTAATTACCTCTGAATGAATTCGCAATTTAGATTAATTATATAAATAGAAAAATAAGAAATATGGAAAAATAGAGCATGATCTGAATCAGCATTATTTTTTAAATTACGGTTGGATTAGCAATTCCATAATTTATATTTTGTTACTAATCATGCTAAATTATTTATATTTAGTTTTTGCCAAGTACAGTTTCATATAAAGATAAACTCAATTACGTATTAATGTAATTTATGCTATCTGAAATTTATTGACGATTATATATTTCAATTATTTTATTTAAAAACAAGTCTCGCAGATTATAATGGAAAAGATTCATTTTATTCCCGAAATACTTCAAACATATCCTTTTACAAAAAAATAAACATCAAAAGATGTAAAAGAAAAATTTTGTTCTAAATATTTTGAATCAAAAGGAGTAATAGAAAATATTTTGCTCTAAAAACTTTCCTGGGTTTTTATGATGGTACTGTTGCAGTGTCGATAAAAAATATTAAATAGTAGATGGTACACGTTTTAAAGATAAATATTTATCATTTATTATTCATTTTATAAAAATTAAAGTCAGTCTCGTTAGTCTAAATAACTTATAACTGTTACTATCAGAACTATTTTTAAAGTTTTGATGAAAAAATATGCCTTAAGTCAGAGTTTTCCTCATATCACTTTTGATTTACGGAATTAAGCAAAATATATAAAATAAAACACGTAATATAAAAATTTTTGCTTATAAATTTTAAATTATCAAGACTTCATTTACAATTTTATCAAACTAAGGAAGAGCTAATAAAATAAATGCTAAACAAATTTAAAAATGATACGAATTTACTCTAGATTTGAAAGAAGGCAAATATTTATGAAAATGATTTTGGAAAAATAATTAGTTCAAAATTTAAGCAATTTATATCTGACTGACGCCAGATGTCAAGTAAAACTATGTTAGCTAAATTTCGTTCTTAATGATTAGTATATGTCATCCTCATGATTTAACTTAAAGTTGTTCGAAATACCATTTTTTGGGGAATGTTCTGATTTAGTTATTGGAATCACTGTTTAATATTTTAACATAGCACAATTTATAATACGAAATAAGTTTGGACTTAAAATATTAAACTGGAAAACCTTTCACAGTTTAATTTTAATTTTTTTCACTAAATTAAATACCGATATTAATATGCTTAGATACACATATAAGCAAGTCAATGAAGAATTAATAATTTAAGCATCATTAATATAAGTTAGAAATTTATTTTGACTAATATATGGAATTGTACAGTTATGAGTTTCAACATTGCGTTAATAATGAAACTAGATATGCCTTCTCAAATTCAAAATTAATTATAGCATCTTTATAAAGATTCATGTTTCAAAACTCGAAATTTCTCATTATACCTAATTAATTCTCTGCTATCTCTAATATTGATTTCCATTAAAATATATTAAATAAGTGAATTACATGTGCATCTAAATGGCAATAATCTTTAAGAGGAGCTTATAAATCTTTATTTCATTTTTAAAAACATTTAAGTTTATAAAATCCATCTATTTTATGCATTTTCTCTTTAATCAATTATGATTGATAGAAATTATATTTTATTACTTAATTATAACGGATATCTTAGAAGTATAAATATATGTCACTGTGTATTTAATAATCTGGTTAGGAAGTACAAAACTGCATAATAATGCTTAGTAGGAATGAGATAAATTTCAAGTTTTACATCATGTTCAAATTTCAAGTTTTCAAGTTCAATTCGTATTACTCGTTTTTTTTTTAGACATAATTTGTTATTTTAGAACGTGATGTATACTTACAGGAATGACTTACCACTTTACCTTACGCTGTTCGAATTTTCTTGGAAAAGTTTTTAAGTAACAATTTATTTGATTGCTATATTACCATATTCAAATAAGACAGTCAAATAACCGTAATTACCGTTAAAAAGATGTTATTCAAACTGTTGAATGTGAAAAAATCGTTTATTAACTGTTCTCAATCGTTGAGTTAAACTACCACACCAACTGGAACAATCTAATGAAACCACTTTATCCTTGCAGATGGGAACACATTATATTCGAGAGGGCTAATCAGTCGACAACATGACCGAAAGAACAGCGGTTTGAATCCTAGCGTTGACACCACACAATTTCTTCTACTCCCTACAGCACATTGATAGTTTATAATACCTATAAGCAAACACCGATGCCAATTACCTTGCAAAAATCTAGTTCAAATGTCCAGTTAAATTACTTTTATATGGTCTTGAAACCATGCTAGTCATAAACGGTTTGAATAACGTGAAGGCATTCCTTGTATATATACAATGAAGAGCCATTACATTATGACCACCCTGCTAATAACATGTAGGACCAGCTTCAGCCCTCAAAACTGCTAGCACCTGCCGTGATATTGATTCCACAAGATGCGATATGTAGCCTGAGGTATCTGGTACCAAGCGCTCACCAACTGGTCCTGCAATTCCCTCACGTTGCGAGTGGGTAGCGTGGCAGCACGAATTTTGTTCTCCAAGTAGGACCCCAAATGTTCTATTGGATTAAGGTCAGGTGAATTTGGGGGTCAAGACATGACTTGAAAGTCTCTGGAATGTTCCTCGACGATTCGTCCCTTATTACATGGTGCATTATCCTGTTGGTAAACACCATCCCCCGCAGGGGGAACTGTTGCCATGAATGGGTGAACCTGGTCAGCAACTATGTTCAAGTAGCTTACAGACGTCAGGGATTATTCTATGAGGATTATGGGTCCTATTGTGCCCCATGAAAACATTGTTCCGGGCGAGAAACCATGAGAACCTGGAAGAGCCCATTGCTATAGATAGAGAGTGGTCATAATGTAATGGTTCTTCGGTGTATATACTAGGGGGCCAAGCCCCTGTTCGCTGCCGCTCACCAACCCCGATGATTGCTTCCCAATAATTGTCGTTTCCTGGCAGAAAACAGTTTTTCTACTTAAGTTAAAATTATTCATATAACATATTATTGATGAAGGGAATTCTACTTACTTACGCTTCTGCCTCTACTTCCCACGTCCAAATATTATCATCTATTAGTATAATAAATATTTAGATCGATTGATGAACAGAAGTAATTTTTCTAAGTAAAAAAAATATTAATATTGTTATAACTTTTAAAATAATATTTATATTGTTATAACCTTACATTGTTCAAACAATTTTGATGAGTTCAGAACCGTAATTTAATATTTTCGCTTACCAAAGGGGCGGATATATTAAATATACTGAATACAATTTTTGCTTGTATCTTTATCATGCATGAAGCTGATCATTATGTTTTAAATCATTTAACAGATCCCTTTAACTGTAATTTAGAGCCCTATATTAATGTTATTTGCACAAAAATAATTATTGTAAAATGGTTATAAATAATATTAAACCACCTTTTCAAACAACTTTAACTTAAAATGTAGCGCATAATTACATTATAATAATAATAAAATAAAATAAGAAATAATTCTCTTAGTTTTAAACTCTAGAATTCAAAGCATAATAATGGCAGTAAAAGAAAATAACTCTAAAGTAGAGATACACAAATATTTATAGAAAAACAATACCCTTATTACTTTTATTAATTTTATGCAGATGACAACTAAAACAATATGGAAATGATTTAGGAAAAACTGGATCCTACCGCGTGATTTTCCGGCCAATAAAATTGATCGGACAACAATATATAACTGTCACGTTGTCTTTAGACATACTCAAAACAAAATAAAAATCGCAACAAGCAAGCTATAGCTGGTAAGTTCAGTTGTGACATTTCAGCAGGCATCATTATTAAAAATTATTACCTTTTCACACGCATGTATTCTCAATTCTGATTGGCTGTTTTGTGCGTTACTAACAGCAAGTGTTCTGTGATTGGTTATGTGTTATCATTTCACTTTCTTATATTATATAAGGACATAATATAATAATAAATATAATACATAATATAATATAACATAATATAATATAAATATATATATATAAATATA